>NC_056732.1:486982796-487110296 GCF_019279795.1 Protopterus annectens | reverse complement strand
GAAAGGTAAAATATATAAAAAATATAAAAAATATTTATAAACATTTTTATATATACTTTCATTTTTATATAAACACCATTTTATAGATTTTATACATTATAGGTTCATTGGTAGGTACTAGGCTATCTGCCCGAGGGCATTTATAAGCCTAGCCAGAGTGTGTCGGCTTTTGCCGCCCCATTGATTAATTAACTGAGCCTCTGTCAAGCAGAGCCAATGAAGTGATCCCAGGGGTGTATTTTCTGTTACCCATCCACTCGTCAAGGCTTCTCTTGAAGAGTGTTAATGAGGGGCTCTGCCTAATGTAGTTAGGAATTTTGTTCCAAAGCATGGGGAGTCTCTGTGACAGGAATCTATCCCTCCAGCATGTTCTATTTATTGTTATGGCGAGGTTGGATTTCTTTAGGTGGAACATGTCCATCAATTCTGAGTTTGACATGGCTTTGTAAGTCAGGCAGAGATCACCACTGAGTAAGCGATATGCCACTGAGTACAGCCGGAGTTTTTTCAGTCGGGCTGCAAAGGACATATGTTTGAGGCCAGTAATCCTCTTGTCGAGGTACGTTTGTAGTCTTTTCAGCTATTGGAAGTGTCTTGTGAAGTACATCCCAAATGGGGCATTGTACTCTATGATGGGTCTGATGAGTGACAAGTAGAGGGGCACTATAACTTCTTTATTTCTAGATGCGAACCGCTTAGTAATTAGATGGGCCACATAGAAGGATTTCCTAACTACTTTGGCAATACAGTTGTCAAAGGAGAGATTACTATCTACCTGGGTCCCCAGATCTCTTATTACCTCTTCTATATTAAGGGGGCTGCCGCCTATGTGGTAATTCGTGGATGTTTTGTTTTTCCCAGATGGGATGACTATGCATTTTTTGGCATTTAGCTGGAGGCCATGACTTTGACACCAGGTGTTTGTCTCAGTAAGACAACAAACTATCCTCTCCTTCACAAAATCCAAAACACAACTCTGACCCAAATGAACCACCGACTGTGATTTAAAGAAGGCAACCATGCAAAACAAAATTTCTTTATTTTCTAGCGCTTCGGTGTTTCCACCTTCAAGGAATATCAAACAATAATAAAAAGATACAAAGCATGTACTCTTATATATATAAAAACACATTCAATTAACATCACACACCCACTAATTAAACAATGAATTTCTATCTTAAAGCAAACATCTCCAATTGAATTCATTGTTTAAACCGGTAGGTGTCATAGTTTTATACTTTAAAATAAAAATGCTCTCTTTATATAGTAACTTTTGTTTTAATATATTTTCATCATTACCCAAACAGTTCACAGTTTCTAAAACAGTACCTTGTAACAAAGTCACATCGCTGTTATGAAACATCGTAAAATGTGAAGCAATTATTTTATCTTCTCTTTTGTTTTTAACGTCCCTAACATGTTCCATGAATCTGACCTAAAATTCTCCCTTAGTTTCACCTATATAATAAAGTCCACATGGACACCTAAGTGCATATATTACCCCTTTACTTCTGCACGTATATGTGTCTCTAGGTTCAAATTTAATCTCATTTATATTATTAAATGTGTTAACAATATTCGTACAAATACTGCATCTATTGCAGCATACTGTACCCCGACTTAGACTTGTCCTTGATATACCTACCTTTGGCATATGAAATTTCCCATGAACAACCATGTCCTTCAAATTCCTACCCCTTTTATAAGAAAAAAATGGTTTATTAGGAAGAATATTAGCCAAAAATCTGTCTTCTAACAGATATTTCCAGTAATACTCTATCAAAACTTTCACTTCCTCACTTTTTACATTATATACAGATACGTAATAAATCGCATCTCTTTTTTCTTTATTTCGTTCATCAGCTCTTCTATTCTGATGCTTATTCCTTCCTCTAATCTTATTTTCATCCCTATCCATACCTATTTCATTCTTTAATCTAATTTGGGCCTGTTTCAAAATACCTGGGTCATAGCCCCTTTGTGAAAACATATAATTTGTTTTTTCCATCTCCTTTATTAACTCATCCTTTTCACTACATAACCTAGAAACACATACTAACTCATTATAAGGTAAAGCTTCCAACACATGGGGGGGATGACAACTTGAGGCATGTAAATATTGATTTCCATCCATAAATTTCCTATGAATATTGGACGAAATATTCCCATTCTCCAAGCCTTCCAAAATAAGGTCTAAATACACTACCCTATTCCCTTTCTGAAGTCCATCAAATGTTAGACTAAAAGGGTTCCTTCCTATGTATAGCTGATATAAAGTTGTCCACTTCTTCTTCACCCCCTTCACATATGAATATTAAATCGTCTATGTAACAAAAATAAAAATCTACATATTTCCTCATAAAATCCAAATTAAATAAAAACCTTTTCTCAATAAAAGACATAAAAAGGTTTGCATACATGGGGGCAAAAGCTGCCCCCATTGCTGTACCCTGTTTCTGTCTAATAACATATTATCAAAATAAAAATAATTATTTTTTAAACAAAAATCTACCATATTGGTAACAAAACAAGCTAAAGGACTATCGCCCAAAAAATACCTTATCGCCTCCAAACCATCTGTGTGTTGAGAATAGAGGTATATAAACTCTTAACATCAATTACACAGATGTCGGTGGTTCATTTGGGTCAGAGTTGTGTTTTGGAGTCTGTCTCAGTAAGGCCTTTTTGAAGGATGTCCTCGTCAGCCGGAGAGTCAATTATGGCTCCTAGTTTGCAGTCATCGGCGAACTTGGTTAGCCATAGTCCTCCTGTGTTTGCCAGTACTTCTGAGAAATATATGCCGAACAGTAGGGGTCTCAGAACCGAGCCTTGTGGGACACCACTTGTGACTGGTTTACAGTCGGACCTGGAGCCCACTATTCTTACCGTGTGAGTTCTGTCTGTAAGCCAGTTCGCAACCCATCTTGTGATGTAGGGGGTTATGTTCAGGCTGGTGAGTTTTTCTATAATACCCAAATGAGGAATGCTGTAGAACGCCTTGGCGAGATCAAGGTAGGCTGTGTGAACCACCAATTCCTCATCTATGGCCTTGGTGACTGTCTCAAAGAAGTCAACCAGGTTTAGTAGGCATGATCTGCCCTTAACAAAGTCGAACTGGGTCGGGTCAAGTGTTTGGAGGTTCCCAATGTCTTTGTTAAAGAGTTACATGATGATGCGCTCCATAGCCTTGCAGACCAGGCTAGTCAGGCTTATGGGGCGATAGTTACCAGGGTCAGTTGTGGCCCCTCCTTTGTGGAGCAGAATAACCGTTGCTGTGCACCATTCTAAGGGCACGTAGCCTGTGGAAAGGCTGAGGTTGAACAGCGTGTTTAGGTGGCATGTGTGTATGTGTGCGTGTTTATGTGCGTATTTGTATTTATTTTCAGCATCTTGCACTTGTTAATGTCATTTAAATGCTGGTTTTAAAGAGTGTCTTTTTAAGAATATTTTTATGATTGCATTTCATGAATATTTATGAGTTCACGGAGGTCCTTTTTAGTCAGTGTGATGGGATTGGTTTATTACTTAATAAATGCTCTTGCAGGGTGTACTTGAGTGTTTCCTGGATTTGCTCTTATCTGATGAAGTTGAGAAGGTTCTTGATGAAAGCGCTTATCTATTTGCTATTTTGGTTTAATAAAAAGTGTTTTTACCACTGCCAAAGTGCTTTGTGGCCATTTACTACAAGGATTTATTTGAATTGCTGAAGTGTGTGGTTCCAGGCGTGCTGACTTTGTTTTTCTACAGTTTGTGAACTTTTGTGCTTTTTTAGTGAGTTTCAATATATATTAAAGACATACACACCTCCAGGCTGGTCAAACAGTATGACACACAGGAGACACTCCTGGGGCAGTTAACCATTGACAAGACCCCTATTCAAATCATAGCTAGCTACAGGCTGCCAGCTTTGACTCAGGATGCCCACTCCACCTATCTAGACCTCTTCAAATCTATCAAGATTCAGCCCTTTACCCTGATCTTGGGTGACTTTAACTAACCAACCATAGATTGGAAGAACTATTCATGCCAATACACAAATGCCCAGAGATTCCTTGATTCTGTCAATGCAAATACCTTGGACCAGCTGGTCAACACCCCCATAAGAGGTGACAATATCTTAGACTTAGTATTAACCAACATGAGTAAACCACTGCAGCATCCCTACAGTGCTATCCTCCCTGGTAAAATCTAACCACAAAGCAGTCACTTTCGAAGTCACCATCCCCCCCCCCCCCCCCCAGCTAGGGTCAAACAAAAAACTTCTCCAAAGCTGATTATAACCTCCTGAGAGAAGTTATAAAAGCCCCCTCCCCCTCCATAGGAACTGGCACAAATATCCAAACCTACACCAAAGTACTATATAAGCATTTATATAGCTGCATGGAATCAGGAATACCCGACAGGACAAAATCCTCCTCCTCAAGGAAAAGTAAACCTGTCTGGTGGATATCTGCAATAAATAATCTCTATAGTAAAAGGAAAAAACTGCTGTCCAGGACTAAGAAGGAACAGGTGCTTAATTGGAAGCTATCTCTCCTTAGCCTGAACAAGCAAATAAGAGCACTAATGAAATCCTCCAGAGCAAACTTCGAGTCCATACCAGCGACATCTACTAAGACAATCATAAGGCCTTCTTCACATATGTCCACAATCTCAAAGAAAACACTCAGATCTGCTCAGAACTGGTGGTCAAGGACACATACACAAATGCCATAGATATAGCCAACCTGCTGGCAGACAAGTTCAATGAAAACTTCACCCCTCTGTCCCTTCCCCCTCAGTAAATCAGAACATTCCCAGCACCTGCCCCCCTCCCCTTATCTCTAGGGAGCAAGTCATCACTGCCTTCTCAAAGGCAAAAAATACAGCCTCCATGGGACCCGATAACATCCCAGGCTTCATCCTACATGAACTCAGGCAGGAACTTTCAGCACCATTAGGCACCCTATTCAACCAAAGCATGTGTACCACCTTCATCCCAGCCAAGTGGAGGACAGCCACTGTCATCCCTTTGCACAAAGATGGAGCATCCACCAATCCAGGAAATTGTAGACCCATCAGCTTAACTAGCCTGATCTTGCAAGGCCATGGAATGGATTATTATGGAACTTATTAACAAGGACATTGGAAACCTCCAAACACTTGATCCTATACAGTTTGATTTCATCAAGGGAAGGTCATGCCTGTAAATCTTGGTCAACTTCTTTGAGACAGTCACCAAAGCCATGGACGAGGGGAATATGTTGCACACCACCTACCTTGATCTGGCCAAAGCCTTTGATACTATTCTCCACTTGGGTATAGTAGATAATCTCTCTCAAATAGGCATCAATCTGTATGTTACCAAATGGATAGCAAACTGGCTCACTGATAGAATCCACATAGTCAAAATAGGGGAAACCACCTTAAGCAGTAGACCTGTAATGAGCAGCATACACTATGGATCAGTCTTGAGGGCCTCTGTTGTTTGGAATATACTTTTCTCAGGTACAGGCCAAAACAGTGGGCTATGATAGGTAGGTGTTCTATTCTCAATACAGCATACTTGTGTGTTTACTGTTCAGTGTTCTGTACATGTAGATAGGTAGTGGTCCTATTTTCACTACTGACAACTTGCTGTGGATATTAAGAGCATTTTACATCAGCCTGTGGCATGTTGAACACTTCTCTTCAACAGGCACTACTAGTAAATATGTTGTTTGTGTGTATGTCACAACAGGCCATGCTTACACAGTGGCTTGGTAGATGTGTACATGTAAGATGTTATTAAATTTATGGTGTCATTCTAAGATAAAACAGTACCTGACATTGTGGAATAACCTGATGGCTTGAGTATGCTGCATTGCCAGGCATATGGCACTTGTCTGAACCATAAACCCATTATTAGGGATGGTCTCAAGAGCAGACTTACAAATGTGACAGTGTACAACTCCAGCAAAGTAAGAGCCATGCTGGTAAACCCTTGGGATTCACAGTGTAAAACACACTCTCTGCAGGCACTCTTTGCAGTAAAAATGTGGATGTCTGTGCAGTCACAGAAAACTTGTTCAGGTTTGTAGTAAGTACTTTAGTCTTGCAAGGCTACAATGCCTTTCAAATAACCAGACAGCAAATGGAAGTTGTGTGACCTAATGTTGGACTACAGTTATGTGTTAGAGGAACCTAAATGTACAGTATGAGATACATAGGACATGCTGGAGGGACAGGAACATCTCTTAAAGGTTGATAATTCTTTGCAGTAGGCCTCACATCCATGTCAAGCAGAGCACCTCCATTGCTCTGTTGAAGGGCAGGCTGTATGAATTGCTGTGAAAATGTTATTTAACATGGATCACTGCCACTGTAGACCTTGTTAGACAAACCTTCGACATCTATGTCATCTGATATTTAACATTATATTGTGATGCACCGGCTATGCTCCTAATCATTATCAGGTCACTACCCTAGTCGCATTCTATGAACCTTAGAACCTAAGGCAAAATCCATGCAAAACTAAACATTATACAGTATTACCATTCTAAGAACATTTGTCTTCTGTGCTGACATGCCATTCTGTGCTCTGATGTTGATGGGTTGATTGTGGATGTGTACCCATAGGTGTGTACTACACAATCCTAAAAGAGAAACATAGATATTTCCATGAGACACATTTCATTGTTTGACTCCACAACCCTTACAATAGCAGCCATTTTCACATAGACAAATTATTATGCTATCCACGGTATAAATGACAAAGTACAATATCTGTAAATGACTAGTACAAGCACCATGTCAACAGTATGAATGGATGAAAGGATTTCATACTAATGTTGATACTCACCCTGTGCATCAAACACATAGCTTTATGTCCCTGCAGCCACTTGCACAGGGTGTTGTGTGGGAGTTCAGGAGACCTAGGGTGACGCAATAGGTGGGCAAGTGTGTGAGTAAGCAAGGGAAGTAGGCAAGATGGACCATGGTGTGTGTGTGTGTGTGTGTGTGTGTGTGTGTGTGTGTGTGTGTGTGTGTGTGTGTGTGTGTGTGTGTGTGTGTGTGTGTGTGTCTGTAGGTGCCCTAAAGGTGACATTGGTGTGTAAAAGCATGAACACAGCCAAGCTGAGTGTTAGCCCTATCTGTTTGTATGTTGGACAGCTGTGAGCCATGCATAGTAGAGCTAACAGTTCGTCTCCACCCCCGAACACGAAAACTGTCTCTGCCAGGAGTTGCACTGGCATCTTCATGCCCAGGTTCATATGCTGTGACTGATGTCTGCTGGGCATGTATCCTTCATGGGAACCCCCAGAAACATGACCCCATGGCCTGCTATCTCTTGGTGTGGACAGCACACTACCCTGTGGAGACTGGATGTACTGCCACTATGGGAGCATGATTGGGCATGGCCACATTGACGCTCAGCAGATGTAGTTGCTGACCTACACCCACGAGGCTGGTGCTCAACTCCAATCAGGCATTCCATCACAGAGAATGTGTGTTCCATGACAGATAGTCTGCAATCTGTCTCACACCTATCACTTTACACTGTGTCAGTCAACAGATCCAGTATGTCAGCAACACGGTGGAGGCAGTCACGGATGTCAGACTGTGCTGCATCCATAACCCTGTGCATTCATCAGGAGTTCCTTTCCGAATGTGTCTGTACCTCCATGATGGCCCTAAATATATGCTGAGTGACAGGTGATGGGATACCTGCAACAAGTGATGGAAGGACAGCAGGTGTCCTAGAGCAGCCCATGAATCCACCTGTGTGGAACCCCACCAACAGTTTGGCTATGGTCAGTGTTGACAGTCAATGCAGCCACAGTAGTTACACTTCCCTGTTCAATGTCCCCACTCCCCAACTGTCCAATATCAGTGGCCTCAGGGGACTGGGTATGTGTAGGCATACTGGCTGTGTATGGTGATAATGAGGGCAGCTGAGGGATGTAATCCTCTGTGTCTGATTCAGCCTCTAAAACCCCCAGCTGTGCCTCAGTTTGGCCACCATCATCATCAGAGTCTGAAGAGACACTCACTTCAGGTGGTCTAGGTAACAAAGACCAACCTTCCTGCTCACCTGTGATAAAAAAGAAAAAGCAATACATTAATACCTGCACTATTATGGTGCAATATATGTTAAGCTGTATACATTGCTCTCACTATTACAGACCTTTATACCTCCCAACCTCAGAAAGTAGGACATGTGGACATTATTTTCTAACCCCAATCTGTAATAATTTAGAAATAATTAGTCAGAAAACAACAATCGTATGAAAAAAATAAATGATGTACACTGTGGACATTCTGCAAAAATCTGTACAGTTAACAGTTATGACAATCATTAATGTCCTGACAATAGTTTTCAAGTCAATCATTATAATCATACCTACAAGGCAGAGGTATGAATCTAGACTGTGGAATTCAGAAAATAACTGTACAGTTGACAATTATGCAGACAGTATACCTATCTAGCCAGCAGGCCTGGGATGACACATTAGCTAAAACATTGAAATATATCTACATTTCTTACATAACAGTATTCTGCTTATCAGCAGCAGGAGCATGGCCTCTTCCAATTCCTGACATTCCTGAAAAAAGTTGAGGGAGAGGTAATAGCAACAGAACCACATGTTACAGTAGAACAGGGGGTAATACGTCTAGTAGTCTCATATCTACAGTAACTGCAGTGTTAACAGGTATGTGGGTGACAATCTCTACATGAACTTAAAACTGCGGCTAACTTACTCCCCCTACAACCAACACCTGACACCCATGTAAAACTATATACACCTTGACAGGATGAATGCAACAGTATTCTACTGCTGATCTAACTAGGCATACCTGGAATCTCCTCTTGAGAGGAACAGGTGCACTACATCCACAACATATTGGTTGATGGATGTCTGGGAGCTGTCCTCTGTAGCAAGGTTTTGCCAGGAATTCCTCTGTTGCTGTGAGAGGAGGTTCAGCTGCAGGCCCACCACCAGTGACTTGACGATCCCTGGCCACATCAGCTGCCCACCTCATTGCTTGCATGGATCATGTCTGTGGCACAGTGTCGCACCTGCTCATAGCTACAATTTTGATGACCCACGGCATTGATGTTGTGTGCCAGTTCATCCCACAGGGCTGCATATTCTGACCTATTTGCCTTTCCTTGGGACAGCATGACTTGATAATGTTGTTGCAACACCTCAATGATGAGGTCATTTTCCACCTCAGAAAATGGTGGCCTGCGACATGCATACATAATGTTTACTGAAATGAAAAGAAATGAGAACACATATAAGGATGCCATACGCACAAGTATACTATTTTGAGATACAGTAGTAAAGGAAGGCTCTCAGTATTCACCACTTGATTACACACCTTATATTCAACAGTGGGCCAAAAATAGAAAAGGTGTGGATGCAACTAGGATATTAGCAGTAGTGACATATTGCTGTTTCTGCCATGACAGACACTCACTTATGCTGATACACCCAACACTGCAATTCATTGTAGTGTGTCCCATAGCAGGAAATATACCCCCCAAAAAATTAAACAATTGTGCCAACAAAACAGCAGTGTACTATTACAACTGCTATCAAAAAAGTACCCAGGAGACCTGTGTACCTAGTTAACTGCATTATACCCTTGGTGTACTCTACATCCTCTGTACGTCTAACAGGGCTGGAGATCAATGTCATGTCATGAGTACAGTTCTAACAAAGGCTTACTGATGTAATCCATATTCTTTCTAAGTACATTCAAACATATGCATCATATAGGAAACAAAATGGATACATACCTGATTGAGTACAATACTCCTCTGTTGAAAGATACTGCTCTACAAAAATGTGTCAATGAGCTAGGCATAGCTCTCATCCATATTGGTTTGCCTAGCTACAAATTTGCCTTTTTATGATGGTTCTCTTTAGCAGTTGATTGCATCTGTACTAGCCTGTGCTTCAGAAATGCTACATGCAGCCTACACAGCTGATTTGCAGTATAATCAGCTAATCCCATGCAACTAATCAACAATATATAAGGCATCAGTGTAGATTCCATCCCCTTTCTTATATACTGAGGTGAAACGTAGTGGGGAAAAGATACAATGTCAGCACAGACAAAATGTTTGTAGCAACTACTTTTTACATACAAATGTGTGTGATACAGGCTGACACTGCTGCTGCTAATAAGCATGGACAGAGAGGGTAAAGATTTTTCAGGACAACAGCATGGAAGAGTAGCTGTGGAACCTGTGTCAGCCTTGATTAACAGCCAGAGCCAGACTGAGGAAACTCATCCCACTGGAAATTAAGGTATGTGTTTAAGGTAAGTATGTTAGCCACAGGTATCATTAACAGAGTAAAAGGCAACATGCTTGGTGTGTCCTAGAACAAGGTAGGGGTACATTAACCATAATGCCAGCCACTTGAACAACTGCCAAATCATGTGTAATGTCATAGTAGTCATCTGGAACATGTGTGCTGGCAACCCTTGTGTCTAGCATGACTTCCATATATGTCTGTTATTTTTACACCTGTGATTGTCTGGAATATCACTGGCAAATCATTGGGGACTGCAGTCTGGAATTACTGGGACACATTTGAATTACATTCTCAAATTCCTCTTGGAATTCATGGTAATGTATAACCTGACATTCTAGGCACTTTCTAGGGCTGTAATAGCAATATTTAAAATGTGTTCCTATCTGTAGGCCTTTGATCTACATTATTTAGAAGCAGACATTCCATCTGTACTGCATTGGCTGGATAAATAGGTGATGACACAGTCATACATATCACAATTTATAATGCTGACATACACATACATGTATTTTAAATGCTAGACACAGCCATATTTGAACCCAGGACCATGTGAACCAAAATATAAATGTATTTAAAGCATTTCACAGATTGAGCTACAGAGTCAGTGATATAGCAGGTATGTTTTTACATGTTGTACAGATAATTGCACACTGAACTTCTGTTACATACCTCATTTACATCTATTAGTATGTCCATAGCTTTATAGTCATGTATTTCTCTACCAGATTTCAAGTTAAATTCCTATTATTGCATTAATCATTTAGCAGATTTGCTGCATGATCATCACGTGAACATGCTTAATGATGAGAAAATGACAATTACTATGTTTTGCTTACAACATGTGTGCTAATTAGCTGGCTGTGTGGCTTGGTGGGTTGATGCACTATTGCTCAAGTCAGAATGTTCTGGATTCAAAATAAGGTGTAGGTGAACTTTTTGAATGTGGTTATTATAGCAATAACCTTCACGCTGGGTGGGTATGCTGGATTTTTACGGTTGAACAAACAAAACCAGCCAACTGTGTAAATCCAGCCACCCCAGGCATGGTTGTTATATTTATTATTATATTATTTAAGAAAATTAAGAAAAGAAATAATAATTTTTTTAAATATAAATAATGTATAATGCCCTCTTGCTGCCCTTCCACAGCTGTCTGGTATTCTATGCAGTTCTGACTGCGCACGCACCTGCCTGCAAGCACATCATCAAGCTGTGAGGCAATTTTTTTGTTTAAGCAATTGTTTTAAATAGCTTAAAAATTTTAAAATAAGATCATCTCCTCCGTTTGCTGTTTGTTGTAAATGTCTTGCTATATTAAACAATTTAAACAGTAGTTAACGATAAAACAGCGCTTTTCTTTTTATTTTCTGTTTGCTTTACAAATAACATAGCAGCGATGGGTAAACGCAGTGGCGGGGCATAAAATTAGCATATATCTGTCATCTATATTTTAAAAAAAATAAAAAATGTTAAAATTATCTTAAACACAAAGAGAAAGCTTTACGGAGATCGCAAGTCGCAAGATCTTATATTACATTAACATATGTTTAAGCAGGAAAAGAAGAAGAGACACAGCGAGAACCAAATGGAGACTAAATCTTTTTCCTTTTAACTTTAATCACTTAACTAAACTCTTTAACATAGACTAATATTTTAAGTGAGAAAGTCCGGCTAACGGACCTTTTTCCGACCTAGGATTTAGGTCAGGCTAATTTTTACGCTTGGGCATTGGCGGGCTGGCCAATCAGCATTAGGAGGAATTGTATAATATGCTTTCACATGCATGTAATAATATACCACCATATAGCTTAGATTATCGTGCAATTTTTCTTTAAAGAAAAGAAAATTGGGGAGATAGGAAAGTGGTGAAATGGGGTGCAAGCAGTGGGAAAACAAAGTGAAAGGCAGGTAGGAAATTGCAGGAAGGGTGTAGGAAAGAACCATAGCTACCCATTTCTTCAACAGCAACAACTGTGCACTTGCCAAGATCTTTAGCTGAATTTGGATTGTCACCCCCCCCCAGAGAGAGGGGTGACAACAACATGTGTGTTGTCAAGCCAGTTGGACCAAATGAAGTGTGTTCAGTGGACATGTGTGTGGAATGGAGAACTATGTATGGGACAATATTTTTTGGGGGGATCAGGTGTGAGAGTAGAATGTTGGGTAAGGTAAGTTGAAAAGGTGAGGAAGCATTTGCAGACAGACAAGCCATACAAGACAGCTCAGAGAGTTGGTGAGGGACACAAGATGGGGGCAAACACCTTGGTTGGGGAGGGGGTGTGGGGATGCAGGTCCCATGAAGTCAGACACAGTAACAGTGTGACTCAAATCCTCACCCATATGACTGTCAACGCTGCACCCTCACTGTTGTTGTGGATGCAGTGGCTGATGCCGGCAGCTGCAGTCAGGTTGCCACACCAGGATGGGCAGCATGCTCTCCATTGGCATAGGTGTGTGCCCACAGTCTGCTGCATAAGCCTATGCACCATGCCTAGCAGTTGTATGGGTGACATAGGCATTCCCTCTGCCTCCACTCTCAGAGGGGGGCACACTCCCAGCCTGTGGGGCAGAACTACCTGAAGGTGCAGGTAGTGCAGGAGCAGCAGGGGTGGGGGGGGCATGCCACCAGGCTGTGGCCCAGACATACTAGGCCCTGGTGTCTCAGCCAGAGGGTCCGAGGCTGGTGGCTCGCCAGGAACCAGCCTACCCTGTTGCGCTGTAGTAAATAAAACAGAAACATAAAGGAAATCAAACAGTAACCCAAACAAATGTAATGAATAAGATAAAAGAAAACGATAGTGGAAAAAATAAAAAATAATATAATGAGTAACACAATAAATAATGTAAATGAAAATTAATTTAACAACAAAGCAATATCAAATTATACATAAGGACAACATAAGAGGTAATACCAAATAATATGATAATAGCAAATGATAATAGTAAATATATTGATTAAATAAATAAGAAGAGAAGGTGTGGGTGAGAGAAAAAGGAAGACATTAGTAAGTTCACAAACACAATAACAAAACATACTACAAATAAGTAATTTTATATATGTTAGTTGTTACTTGTAACACTATTGACTGATATAATGTTTATTATTTGTAAACTACCCTGTTTCTTACATGCACACTATAATTCAGATCATATTGCATCCAGCAATCATTCAATGTTGCTTATATTGGATATAAGATGTCCCACGTACATACCTCTAAACCTCTTAGCACGAGACATTCTGGCCCAAGCCATACATAATAGTGGGACAAAGGCACAAAACTAGAGAACATTCTTAAATAGTGTGCTCTTACAATAGTAGCAAGTTGTTAAGATAACAGATTTGGCATTAAAATTCATTTTCAGATATGTTTAATATTTACAATTCAAGGTCTGACATTTTTTTCTGACATTGATCCTCACCAATTTGCCAGAGACTGGTCAGTAAAACAAGATTATATACCGAACAGACCACACATATGGGGTAATATTCAGTACATTCTGCAAAAATCATGACAGCTGAGAGGTATGTGAATACACTTGACAGCTGGATATTCAAGAAACAGGTCTAAGGGTGTGCACTTCACATGCAAGCATGGTTATATTTTGTTGATGAAATGCGAAAACAGTATTGAAAACATCACAATTTTTCAGTTGGCTAGTGTGGGATTAGAACCCACAAGCAGTGACTACAGTAATACTAAACATTTTATTTGAAATACAACATTATCCCAGCACTGTCTCCTTTTACACTTTATTGATTCATGTTGTTTCAAATCTTGCATTTACACACATGGATAGCTGCCTAGGACTTCTTTTAACGTATGTTTACCTTAATTAGTTATTGATTGCAATCTACAGTATGTTTCTGACAATGAGCAGATTAAAAAATTGACTCAATCTGAGTATTCAGAAAAAATAAATAATGGTGAAAGCTATGCTACACAGTATTGCATGCTTACTTGCTTTTACTTGCTTTGACAGTTCAGATATGCACTGCCACATTAATGAAAGTTTGTGATGTCCCAAATATTTCAGATATGACTGTTAAGATTGCAACATCTATACTTTTTTAATTTTATTATTAATTTCTTCATTCATTTAGTACTTTTTTGATTTTCTTACATACCACACGCTTTCCTCATCCTGGCCAAATGCCTTGCATGGGACCACACATTGCTAAGTCTCTCTTCTGTGGCTGTGGTAAGAGAGGGAAACCATTATGCATTCCAGTTTTGCACAGATTCAACTTGTATATTTACAGATTACTAGAAAACATACTTACATATCTGTGGGATGTTCCACTGGTCCAAAGTATCCCTCATCCTTCATTGGAGGTCATCAAAATGTTAATGATGCTGCTCCCCAGTGTGGGGGATACCAGTCACACTGGTCAGGTCTCTGGCCAAACTATCCCAGGGTTCAGACTTGCATTCTGAGCCAACAGTTCTTCTGCAGCAGCCAGGGTCCATAGTGCTATACCAGGAGTCCAATAAAAAATCTAGACTCCTGAACACCCCAATGCTGTGCCTGAAAGCACACTCCTTCCCCTACGACCACCATACCCACACACAAGATTGGACTCCAAGGAATACTGAGCAATTCCCACCAATTGCACTTTAAATAGGATGCATTCCCACCATTGCACATCATACTGAAACTTTCAAAAACATGCTGCATCACTTAGCATCACTCAGACATGGAAAACCCATGTTTAAGTGATGCTTAGCAATGCACAAACATGAAAGAACAATTACCCATGTTTAAGTGATAATCAATACTGTGAGACAACACGCAGTCTCAAGCTATTTTTAACAGTACAAGTGAAACCGGACCCGGGCACGGAAAACTGATTTATTGCACAAACATAAAATTAAAACAATGGTTAAACGCTTTCATCTGTGAATACAGACTTCATCAGAACAGCAATAAAAAACATTTTCCTGCAGATTTGAAAACTTTTTGGTGCCAAAAACATTTCAATCGGCAGCCGAGCAATTTCTTTAAAGTGCTAGTACATGTAAAAGCTTAAACATACCTATGAATTAGCTGTACTATAAAATTATGTATATATGCACAATCATATTTATCCAATTAATAATAAATATAAATATTAACATTTCATGATCACATGTATAAAACCGGACTATAACATAATAATCAATAAATTGTGTATCAATTAATAATCAATACATAACCTATAAAAACATTACTTAATTAATGTATATAATAGCAATTGTATCTTAAAAATCACTTAAAATTATTCAACTCTGTTTATATAAGTTGCAATATTGATCTAATATAATATATTCATTTATGCCAGGAAACCTAGTTGCATTCGTTTTTATTTGCCAAACACATTTTTTTTTGCTCAACTGAGCTTTGTAGTTACCACCCATAGGTGAGATATATATTTGATCAATTATAGCAAATTTAAACTTATGTGTCTCACCGTACTTATTAATATGTCTAGATACAGCATTATTCATATCCTTCACTTTGATTTTATATAAGTGTTCATAGATATGCTTTCTAAACTGTCTCTCAGTTTTTCCAATATAAAAAAACTGTACATAATTCACACTTTGCTAAATATATTATGTTCTTACTATTGCATGTACCCTTTTTAAAAGTCACATAGGTCTTGTTAATATCTTCCAACCTTATTCCAGCCACTTCATTAATTGTAAAACACTGTTTGCAATCCCCACACTTTTTAGTATAAAAATCACCATCCGTAGTGCAATAGGGTTGCGAATTTAATAATTTCGTAATATCCCAGCCCATTTTAAACACAAATCTTGGTTTGTTTCCAAAAATATCCATAACTTCCTCATCCATTATAAGATTATTCCAGCTCTTTTCTATAATATTTCTTACACCTGTCATGAATGGAGAATATGTTAAAACACATACTCTATTAAAATCTCCATCTTTTTTATCATTCTTATCAATAATATTACACATCTTTTTACCTAAAACAGGTATATATCTATTATCCCATTCCTTAATGACACATGCCGAAATATCATTTAATAAGGGCAATGGATAGCCTCTGTTAATGAACATGGTTTTTATATTATTGATTTGCCTAACCATGATGTCATAATCAGATGTCATTCTTGCCACCCGTATACATTGTCCTTTAAAAATATTTTTTAAAATATGTCTGGGATGGCTGCTAGAATAATCAAGATAACCATTGGAAAAGGTTTCTTTTCTATATATTTCAGACTGGAATCCTGTGTCGTTATGTCTAACATAAGTGTCTAAATAAGCTATCTCTTCTACGCTAATATTATGTGTAAACCTTAAAAAGTTACTTGTGGTGTTTAAATACTTTAGGAACTCATTAAGCTTGACAATAGGGCCATTCCATAATAAAAACATATCATCCAAAAACCTTGTATAATATGCGATATGTTTGGAATAAACACTATTTAGTATATATTGATATTCAAATTCAAGCATAACTAAATTGGCAAAAATGGGGGCACACGCTGCCCCCATAGCCACACCTCTTCTCTGTCTATAAAACTCACCCTCATAATATATATAATTATGATCTAAAACCAGACCCATCATATCGATAATTAAATTAATCCGATCCCAACTTATACGTGAGTACTTTCTCAAACTATCACAAAAAGATTCCAATCCCTGTTCTTTAGGGATACAGAAAAAATAAGTCAATGACATCAATAATAACAAAAATCAAACTGCTTTTCCATTTTTCTATAGTAAGATGGGATAAAAACATCCAAGAGTCCTTGACTACATGTGGTGCGTATTCATATATATGTTTGACCCATCTATCTATTGCAACTCCTATATTAAATGTCTTTGATCTACTTCCTGAAACAATCGGTCTAAATGAAGGGTCTATAATGTCTTTATGCACCTTGGGGATACCTACAATAGTAGCTAAGGTAGGAAAATCATTTTTTAAGAAATTGTGCATATCTACATTTATTCTATTGTCAATCAAATACTCATCTAATGCTAAATCTATTTTTTTATATCCTGTGTGAATTTCATTACTAGAAACTACTTCATAATTACCAGTCTATCAGAATACTTTGTACATTATTGATATAATCAAAGGTGTTATATTAAACAATCCCTGCACCTTTGTCAGGCTTCATAACTCTGATTTCTTTGTTCCTAATAAGTTCATCCAAACATTTTCTTTCTTTGACATTCAAATTGTCCTTATAACAACTACTTTTTTATCACCCTATTATATTCATAAACTCCTGAGCATACACATTCCTCAAAATTTTGTACTTGTTTGTGTGCTGGAGGAATAAATGTGCTTTTTTTCTTCATTTCATTTAATGCCTCATTATTATGATTTTGATTTTTATATAGGATGGCTAAATTTAATCTACGACAAAATAATTTAATTTGAATGATAGTATTTACTAAATTTGATCTTTCTACAGGTATAAATTTCATCCCCTTTTGAAAAAGGGAAAGATGTTCATCCTTTATTTCCATAGTCGTGTAATCAAATACTTTTAAATCTTTGCACACTACTACATTCTGTGTCTTACCATTGTTCATACTAGTCCCACTATCGCTACTCACCAAATCTATTCTGTGACACTTAATCTAAAATTGTGTACCTGCTAGTTGACATCATCAGCAGTACTGATTTCTCTTCTGAAAACTGTTCTTCTGGTGCTGCGTGAAATACCGCCCCCCCCTGAAAATTTGTATCAGATTGTCTATATTCAATCCTATTATCATCAGCATCTTTCCTATATATATGTTCAGGTTGCTTTTTCCACAAATAAGCTTTGTTCTCATGATATTGTTTAAGTGACGCTTAGCATTGTACAACTTTTCTAAATATAGCAATAATTGAATTTAAAGTGAATGGATGTTTCAGTGATCTAACACATTTTCACGGCAGTATATATAACAGGTATCACAAGTATCACTGCCCAGGACTTGAACCCAGGACCTACTCCACTATAAGTCATCTCTCAACCTATCTCACTACAAGAGGAGTGAAGGGAGCTCATGTATTTCAACATATAATGCAAAGGTGCTACTGTAAGCATAGTGCAACTTCGCTGCACAGGTTTGTGCGGTGCCCAACATTGTGCAGCTAAAACACTTGAAAGCATCCAGTTTCTATTTTTAGATGTCCAAGGCACAAAGAGGATCGATAGTCCTTAAAGATCCTAGCTGCACAACAGTAAAATGGTAAAACAAAAAAAAACAGCAGAACCACCACAGCTAAAAGCATAGGCAATTTAATAAAGAAAGTTAAGTGCTTTCACGTTCACAAACAAACGCTTCATCAAATCTAAAAACAGCCATATTAACTCACAATATATTAGTATAAAAATTAATCACATGCCAAAATAACCAATGGGAGAATTCAGTACATCAAATAATTAAACTATTAACTTGTGTCCATGGAGGGCAGGTTTAAGTGAAACACAATTATTTCAACCTGGATAACAATCTGCTTGTAACTTCAGGATCCGTAATAGTTTAGCCTTTTCAGTAGAATGTATTTATGAATGCTCTCATTGGTTATTTTGGCATGTGATTAATTAATAAAGTGCTTATCTTTCTTTATTAAATTGCCTATGCTTTTAGCTGTAGTGGTCCTGTTGTTTTATTTGTTTTACTATTTTAGATGTCTGGTGCATGTTTGATGCATGGGTGCACAGGGCTAAGCATAGCTAGATAATGTGGCACATCGTCCAAACATGCACATAAAAAGAAAAAAAATCCAGACTAGTGAAATAATTGCATACACAGCTCCAGAAATATTTCTTATACTCCTTTCAGTCAGGTTAACGGGTTGACGAGTATGTGGGTGTGCCATCTGCATTACAAGGATTCATTACCCATGTTGTTCTGTGAGGTTTCTCACCGCAAAACTTTCCTTAGGTGTGCTGCACCATTAATATGCATAGCACACTGCTAAGGGAAAATCATGGCTATGTACATGGATACATTCGGTGTAGGCTCTACACAGAGCCTACATTGGCTTTATTGAATCATGAGGGTTCTGTTTCATCTGTGTATTGTTGTGTTTGAAGTGTGTGTCTTGTTTAGTGGTACTGTTAGGGAAAGGGGGTTTAGTAATGTAATTTGTAGACTAGGGTTAAGGGCTGGCAGATGTAAGGCTGGTACACATGAGTAAGGTGGTGTAGCAGGGAGAAGTCCATTTTACTTTGGTGTATTTGCGCATTTGTATTTATCTTCTGCAAACTGTATATGTAAAATGCAGATGTCACTTCTGTGAACAACACACCATAGTGTATATATTGTAATGTGCAGGTTTATATATAAACTCAGTCTCCTTACTTTGTAACTTGGATGATGTCAATACTGTAATGTAATTTTCTTGCATTCATAGTGCTGACAATGTACATGAAATTCTTTGAAATGCACCATCTCATTCTAAAGCTAGAAAGTTCCAGCTTTGATTGTGCTCACAATGGTAGTATTTAATTATGACTTTATTTGAATGTTTTCCACACGTTTCTTTGCCTATTCTAGTTCCTTTGTGAATCTGTGCTGCACATACATTAGGGTCCTTTTGGATCACAGCATTAGCAAGTAAACAAATGTAATAATGAAAAGGAATGAAGGCAGTGCTAGCAACACTGAACAAATTAATAGCTTCAAGGATCTGAGAAGAGTGATTGAGAATGAAGGAAGTCTGAATGAAAAGGTCAAAACTAGAAGAAGAGATGCTGCAGCCAACTGTCACTCATTGTCAGGGGTAGTGTGTGACAGAAGAATGACAAGCTGAAAATTAAGGTGCACAAAACAATGGTGTAAGCAGTGCTTCTATACGCACTGAAACCTGAGCAGTGAAGGTAGAACAACCGAGGAATGTTGAGATGATGGTAATGAAGTGACTGAGACACGTAGTAGTGTACACACTGTGGGAAGATGAAGAAAGAAAGACTTCATAGCAGAAGCCAAAATAGCCTTAGTTGCAGAAAAAGTCAATGAGAACAGATCATGGCTGTTCAGAAAGCAGAAGATAATTTGGTAAAGAGGATTAGGATTTGGGAGAAAAAGGAAAAAAGTCAAATGACACAAGGATGTCCAGCCAAGAGAAGACTAGATTATATGAGAGAAAATTAGCAGTCATCAGGTATGACTGTAAAATTAGCTGGGATAGAGGCTATGAGTCAAAAGAGGTGGTGACAGTTAAAGGGACACCCCAACCCTATATAGAAAATGGAAAAAAAAGTGGATTGTAGATGATTATGATGACACAGACACAACACACACACACACACACACACACACACACACACACACACACACACACACACACACACACACACACACACACACACACACACACACACAGGCGCACAAACCCCAGAATTTAGAACCAAATAGTGCAGTTCATTAGGTGAAATTGCTCAGGAAGTGGCAATGTAGGCTGGGGCAGATTTAAAATAGGTGAAAAAGTGGGTTTGAATTCTAATATATAATGATCGGGAAATGAGCAGAATAATATGAAAGCACTTGAACAACTACATAAAAGGCATTGGCATTAATGGTATAAAAATATTATTCTCCCTGAAGTATTCTCACTACTCTTACAGATTTGGCACACAGACCAACATAAACAAAGTCTTTGTAATCAGTTCTTTACTGGCCCAAATCGATAATGTATCATTTTGGAAAAAAGAAACTAGCTACAAATGCAAATGAGCATAAACAACATGGTGAAGTGATTCAAAGAATTATAAAAACTGAATGATGACCCATATTAGGCTGTGAATTTGTAGATCATCACCTCTTAGTGAAGAGAGACAAAGACCATTTTAAGATTCTAGGGTTGGCTTCTGCATTAGATGAACAGTATTCATTATGGGATATTCTAACAGCCAATGTCTTTGATGATGCATGTTGTTATCCTAGGTCCAACAACATCTATCATAGCAGTACCTCCATGAAAGGAACATAGTCTAGTGCTATTGTGTGGACAGACACCATATTGTGAGCTTGTAGAAGTGTGCCATCCTCACATGCAATCCAGTGGTATGCATGGAATACCATTGCCTGTAGACAATAAAGTATAGGTAGCACTGGCTATGCTTGATACATGGATCTTCCAGCAGCATTCAATAGATATGGTGAGCATATCACAAATATCTTGACACATATTACTACAGTTCCTTCATATTATGCTGCATGTATAGGCTCATATGTGGCTCTCATGGTTCAACACTGTCAGGGGATTTTACTGACATAAGTAAATACAAGCCCGGTTCATCTTCAAGAAAGATAGATTGAGAAAGAGAGAGAGAGAGAGAGAGATGAGATAGTGAGGCAGTTTAGCGCCCACATTCTGGCCTCCACATGCTATCCTAGCCTTTTCATTATCCCGCAGACAGTGACACCAGAAAATCTTTGTTATTGGTGAGTTTGGTCTATGGCAGCAGACTTTCACCCATTGCCATCCTCTGTAGTGCAATGACATGGTTTTTTCTATAGATATGCTGAATCACATATGTGATCCTGTGATGGACCTGTTAGGCTTATTTGTTATGGCCACTGACTATGTTAACATCTACAACAACCAACTCACACTACATGTTCCTGGAGGGTGTGGTCACTGTTGTCATACCTCTCAACTGTCCAGATGTTTGCCACATATTTTGGTCTGTTCCTCATTCAATTTGTGGTTTTATGGCAAATCATCGAGGATTGAAGTCAGTAACTAATGACACACATTCAAGTTTTGGACTTCATATCCTTCAAAAAATGCATGCTAACACAAATCCTGTTCATCTAGCAACTTTCTAAGTTTATAAGAGCAATATTTAAAATCTGTCCCTATTTTCATATTCCATATTAGTTAGCTCATGTTACACTCAATTCCCATAATCCCGTATTGCTGTTATTTAATTTATTAACTTGCAAAGTTTACACAAATCTATCTGTATATTTACTTACTTCATGCCTAGTACCTTGGTTCAGCAATGTATTGACCTTAGTCTTACCACATTTATGCTTAGCTTCTTGCCATACTACATGAAAATTTCCATATATATATATATATATATATATATATATATATATATATATATATATATATAGTTTTTATCCATTCTTTATAGTCCTTTATTGCATGTTTTGTAATTACTTCAGAAGTATGTATACTTAAAACGTGACCTGTGTTTATCTTTGTTCTTACTATTTGTTTACTTAAACTTTTTTTTGGGAGCTTTTCTCCTTGGGTCTCTGCTGAAAAAGGGTTTATAAGAACACAGACAGACTAACCCAGTTAACACATATAAAAATAAATAAATAAATTTTGGTGCCTTTGCCCCCCCACACACACGCACATTATTCTAGTGTTTGCCCAGATTTCTTGTTCTAAGAGGTGGAGAGATATCTTGCCTTTGGTCAGACTCCATCACCCATGCTCTTGAAGAACATGCAGTAGCACATATCTGCCTGAAAGAACTTCTTGAGGCACTTCCACTTCTTTGGACATGCACCTATGATCAGTAAATGGGCACAGATGCATGCAGCATCATCTTCTGTACTGGTTATGCATCCATGCTACAGCAGTGCCTTGCCTGGATAATGTGCTATGTCTGCAATACTCTCGTACCAGTATATAATATAGGCAATGTCCTCATAGTGGTCTAGTATGGTAGCATACAGTTAGAATGTGCTGTTAAACACACTCTGTCATCCACCTACACTGACCTGTACCAAAAAAGCAAAACCAGTGTGTGCATACTGACCCCATGGCCTGTATAAGTTATCAAGTATGTATCCCCCATGCCACCCCATCTACTATGTAATGCATCTTAACTACTGTGACCCGCTGTGTGGTTTCCAACACATCTCACTCTGTCTGAGCCACCTACCAAGGGATACAGTACACCTCATAATACACCTGTTGTCTGTTTTTTGTTATTTACCATTTCAGCAGTACCTATGCCCCTGATTCCCCTGTCAAAAGTTTGCTTTGGATCAACCCCTTCAAAATAAAATAATCATACATATATCCAATCATTCTCCCCATGTGTCGCTGGCTTGTATTCCCATAATGCAGTAGAAGTAGAGCAGTTTTACACTTTGTAAACCAATCCACTTTGAGTAGCAATGTGTATGAACCAGTTCAGGTTAAGTGCCTCTGAAGAATCAAATATTTAGTGTACTATGTACCAGTTCTAGACTGAGCTATGAGACACATGCCTGCCCATCCACATGCATTGTAGACTACAAAGCAGTCTGCACTTGCATGGCCAGGTCCATGAAGTTAACAGGGCCTGGTGCATATTGCAGTCCACATCACAGTCCCAAGGAGTGTCTTGTCTATGCAGTCCTGTATTAACAAGCTCCTGTACATTAAGGGAGTACATACAAAAAATCACAATACCTTTTGCAGATAGCTTACCTGGTGTCCCCATGTGCATGTCTGTTGCTATCACATGACTATGCAGTGGCACTAGGCTGTTTCATTCCACCCATATGAATATCAGTGTGTGTCATGTGGTTCCTGCAATATGTGCCAGTGTAAATTTGCCACCATTTTCTTCCAGATATCAACCTGCAAAGTGCGTGTGCCTTCTGCAGGTACTAAGTTTGGAAGGGATCTCACACTGTGCAGCAGTGAATCCAAAATATGTGTTCATATCCTGCATTGGCACCAGGATGAGTGCTTGATAGGGAACTCCTATGAGGGCTCCCACAAAAAATGTATGCCCCACATTACATTGTCAAAGCATTGAGTAATGCAATGGGCATCATCCACTCTCACGAAACGTGCCAGTTTTGTTACAATGACCTAAAATGTGCCACCTGAACTTCTCTGCCAGTGAGAAGAAGAGGTTAGGGAGAGACCAGATTTCTACAGAAAGTATGAATAACTAGTAACTGCCTATGCATAGGTAGGGGGTTTGTATAGCTATATGCAGTTATCAGTGTTCATGGACATGTGTTTTTCCTTTGTCTGTTTTTCAGCACCTGGTGGACTGATGGAAAAAGGATGAAATGTCAGAGGAGGCAAGTACACTTGTCAAGTCACTGGGGGTACATACATAGGATTACTGTATGCCTGCACATCTCTTAGGCACCTGACTTGCTGTCAGTGTTCACAGTTTTGTTAATTACTCTCACCGCTGCTTCCATCTTTGTTCTGCTTTATGTATTGTATACCTTGTAACCCTAAGTGGATCTGTTCTGCTCTCTCATCTCCAGTTATTCCCAGCAGTATCACAGTGATGTAGACTGAGCTGACATTTGGTGTGCCACCACTATTTCAAGTGTCATTACCTGCTTTAGACTAATGTGATTAACATCATTCACTGCCACAGCCTTATTTGTCCATCAAGCCATCACTAGACAATGCCCTTTGTCAGCCTAGCATGGCTTACTATGTACTATTATATTACATTTGCCCTTCAATAGGCCATACCTATGTTATTTACACCATGCATACCATGGGCATGCAACTTTCTAGTAATGTTTCATGGTGGCTGTCATATGTCATGTTGTATGGGGTTCTAGTGTCCCATGTGTATTTCTTTTGTAATGCTAAGGTGGTGCATACATGGCATTGTCTCACCTTGTGCCATGCAGGTCAACTTTTCATAGCCTGTGAATGACATCTGGTACTGTGCTTCTTCAGACTGGCCACTACATATTCAGGATGTTGCTTTTACTCAGCCCCAATGCCCAATACACTCACACTAATTGTCACTCATGGATTGTGCCACTCTTTAACAGAATGGTGACTGGCTAGGTGGTCTAGTGTTGCCTTGTGGTACACATAATTCTATAGTAAATTTGTGGTAGGCCTCTATATTTATTTTGGTCTGCCATTGCATAGTTAACTATATTTTATTTTGCAAGGGCCAGAAATGCCAACCAGTGCAGATCACAGTACTGATAATTGCTTTTACTTCTATGTTTCTGTTTATTACTGTCTTCTTTTTTAATTGTTATTTGTTGTTTTGCTGTTCTTTTCTGTACTTCCATCCATGGCAAGTGGATGATATGTGACAAAGGCCATCACACTATGTACTGGTTCTTTATCACCTGCTGGGTCCCCAGCAATTTCCAGGCCTACTTCTCTACAGGGTAATGCAGATCATTCTGAGGGCATGACCTGAAAGGCTTGCTGGTGCCCTCTGGTGCTGGTTCTCTGGTACAAGTCTTTGGCTCCTTATCAATGGGGATCACCACAGGGTCCATATGGGTCATACAGCAATAGGTAGAAGATGTGGTGACAGCCTTGGTGGACCAGTGACTGGGCATTCATGTTGACAGCCTAAACTTCATTCTGTAACTTGCAGAGTGACATGGTTCCAGGCCCTGACCAGTTGGTCAACAGTGGAAGTGGCCATCTATGGGGTGGGGGATGTCACAGGGGTAACTGACTTCAAGTTGGGTGTGCACTGAGAAGCTTGGCAACCAGCCATTACCTCATCCTATCCTCATAAAGGTGTTCGTGTCTTTGTGTTTCATTTCCTTCCCTAGTTTGTAATCCAGTCCTCCCACCACCAATTGTCCTTCCAGTGTCTGTTTGTGTCCCTCCTTTGGGCTTCCCCCTTTTGTATCAACATGTTACCTGTTGGCCTTTGCTTGTTTTTTGTGTTTGTTTATCTGTACCTGATACCATTCCTTTATTGTCCATCTTATCCATCCCTTTCCTATAAGACATTTCCACTCTGCTGTTCTCAGAAATGTACTAAAATGGGCATCTATCCAACAAAAAATATACCCTTGCTCCCTCACTCTTTACTGTCCTTCCCTACCCCTCGCCCTGTATTTCTCTACTTGTTCTTCATGATTTCTGCATGCCCTACACACCACTTTCCTTAACATTTACAATACAAAGTAGGCCCTTTATTTTGCAGTCCACATGTGGGGCTGGTGTGTGAACTCATATCATTGCAAGCACACAATGTGCATGCTGCTGGGCCCGTGTGGTCATGTGATCATCACCTGCTGTGGTGCTGTCCAGGTAATTGTTGTTCTTCTGAATAGTTAACCATTATCATCATTATCAATCAGAAATGGGGTATTTTGACTGCACTATTTTGCATTTATGTGCCTATGTAAGAGATTTTTATGAATCCTGGCCATATATAGAGCAACATGTTGGATATAGAAAGTGGGTTTTGTACATTTAAATGTGTGCTGTAGCTGGAGTGTGAAAAGGGTACTGTGTTTTGAAGTCACAAGCCACAGGATGTGCTTATTTTATTTAATTTTGGAACTGAGAAGCCAAGAAGTGATGTTATTTTCCCAAAAATTATTTTTATTTTCCTTTAAATTTCAAACTGAGAAGAAAAGAAGTGATGTCATTTTTTTTCTATTAGTTGCATCCACAGTTTGATTGGTTTGTCCTTATGACACTAAGATATTAAGGCAGACATAGGCTGAATTTCTTATAGAATATAAGCATGAGAATTAAGCTCTAAAATAAAAGACTTACACTGCAGAGGCAGAATAAGAAGTACATTACTATTATGAAAGGGGAGTATTTTGTGTGTGTGTGTGTGTGTGTGTGTGTGTGTGTGTGTGTGTGTGTGTGTGTGTGTGTGTGTGTGTGTGTGTGTGTGTGTGGCCATCCAGCCCAATCCACAGTTTGTCAATTTGTAAGAAACCAGTGCTATACATTTATAATTAATAATTCAAAGCAGATCTATTTTACTGGTCTAGGGACGGAATTCCTACAATATATGGTTCTCTTCAAAACAGCTTGGAAAAGATTCTGGCTTCCTGCAGTTTTTTTCCTAAGGTAAAAACACACATACACACACATATATATATATATATATATATATATATATATATATATATATATATATATATATATATATATACATTTATTGATTTTGCTTTTCTTTCTTCACAGGTGGTTCAGACATCAAGGCACTCTGTTGTGTGCAGGTTCATTTTAGTTCTTCATTCTAGATCAGCTTAAACATATCAGTTTAATGCAACTGCACTAAACTAATATAAAACACACACCATCTCTTTGGGAAACCAACTTACCAGCAATAAGCTGACACCTTAAATATATGAAAAACTCTGGTTTTGAGGAGGAAAGATCTGCACACCCTATATTTCCATAGATATTATTCACTCCAAGTTGTATGTGCCTTAACAGAAAGTGATGTTTTTCCTAGTGCAGCAAGTGCCCCTATAGGTGAGGCTGTAGTCCAATGTCCCGCATCCACAATGCAGTATTCTTGTTCACAGACTACTTCTATGGTGCACATTATCACTGTGACAAAAAACAATGTATAGATGTAGCAGAAAGTCATCGTTACTGCTTCACAATGCAACAATGAAATGTAGATTTAGAAACTATGTTTATACACTTTGTTACAATATGCTATTAATCTATTGCTTTTATTTATCTTTCAAGCTTTAGAACATGTGCTAGCAACTGTGCATTTCCCTTTTCAGCAAAATGTTGCAAGATGCTTCACTTGGATAAGTGATAGAGCCACTTTTGTCTTCATAACAGTGTATTGCAGTTTTTCTGTCATTCTTCACTGCTAGATCCTTATAATAATATCATCTGGACCTCAGGCTTCATTCAGTGGTTCTGCAGTTTGCACATGCACTTCCCAGGCTCGTCAGGTCTGTATTAGCATGCTAATCAATACTTCTGAATCTGCATGTTCTTGTTGAGCTTCACCTACACACACTCAGCCTCGACTCCTTGCCTCTTGTCATTATATGTGCTGTTTCCACACAGGCAAGCAATTTGTTTGGCCATTATGTGGATTTTGTCCTTTCTACAATGTGGAGCGATCTCAGATTTGTTATATTTAGATAGGGGAGTGGAGGGGGGGGCAAAGCCCCCCACTTGATTTGTGTTTTTTTTTTTTTGGATGGGACAGCGGCATTGTTTCCCTGTGTGGAAACTGCCATTCACAGTTTTGGGACATCGACATTTAGTGATCGAGCTTTAGTTATTCGATCAACTAAATGTCTGCTCTAGTAATATAGACCCCTTTTGAGCTGCCCACCCCTACTATAAATCTGATTTTGGAGACTCCTCACAGTCTCATCTCATCAGCTCATTCTGTTGAGCAACGAGAGATTAACCGGGAAGCCCCCCAATCTTTTAAACTAGAATTTTCTTTTGTTACCTACCTTCCCTTTACTAAAAATGCTTGCTAGTGCCGCTAAGTCACTTATCACACTTTTGGTGTTTAGTGTACTGCCACCTATGCGGTAATTCACGGGTACATATTTTTTCCTAAAGGGGATAACTATACATTTCTTGGCAATGAGCATGAACCCATTGCTCTGCCACCAAGCATCTGTTTCTGTAAGGCTCTTTTGTAGAGTATCCACATCATTTGGAGATTCAATAATGGCTCCCACTTTGCAGTCATCTGCGAACTTTGTTAGCTAGAGTCCCTTAGTGTTGGCCTGTACTTCAGAGAAGTAGATGCCAAACAAGAGCAGTCCCAAGACTGAACTCTGAGGTACTCCACTTGTCACATGTCTGGAGCTGGAGTAGGCTACTTTTACAGTGTGGGTTCTGTCAGTAAGCCAGTTGGTAACCTATC
Organism: Protopterus annectens; assembly: GCF_019279795.1. Taxonomy (NCBI): domain Eukaryota; kingdom Metazoa; phylum Chordata; order Ceratodontiformes; family Protopteridae; genus Protopterus; species Protopterus annectens. Next base: position 487,081,453 of record NC_056732.1, on the reverse strand, counting down.
AAGTGAGGTAGAGATTAATGCCCAGCTAAGTAAGTCTATCTATAATTCCAGAGTGGGGGATGGTGTCAAAGGCCTTGGTGAGGTCCAGATAGGCTCTGTGGACTGCCTTACCCTCGACCACGACTCTGGAGACTGATTCGAAGAAGTCAATCAGGTTCAGGAGACAAGATCAGCCCTTCACGAACCCAAACTGGGTGGGGTCCAGTGTTTCAAGGTTTCCAATGTCTTTGTTTAAAAGTTCCATGATAATGAGTTCCATGACCTTGCAGATCAGGCTTGTCAGACTGATGGGAGTGGTAGTTCCCGGGATCCAAGGTGGATTCCCCTTGTGGAGTGGGATAACTGTAGGTGTGCGCCACTCAGTGGACATGAAGCCTGAGGTGAGGCTATGATTAAACATGACACTTAGGTGAGGTGCCAGTTCATTTTGTAGTTCATGTAATACACAGTCCGGGATGTCATCTGGTCCAATGGATGCTGTATTCTTAGCTTTGGAGAGGGCATTTTTTACCTGTGTGGCTGTTATTGCAGGAATTTGGCAATTGTCCGGTATTGAGATGGGCCATTTAGGGGGTGAGAGGGGGATGAAGTTGGCACTGAATCGATCTGCCAGGAAATTGGCAATATCCTTGGGATCAGTATATTTAATGCCATTCTGTTGTAGCTCAGAGCAGATCTGAGCATTGCCATTTAGATTCTTGACATAGTTATAGAATGTCTTGTAGTTGTCTTTGGAATCTTTGGCAATTTTATTTTCATAACTAGCTTTGGAGGATTTTATGAGGGATCTCAGCTTCTTACTGAGGCTGGTAAGGGAGTTTTTTGCATCCTGAGATTTTCCTCTTTTCTGCAACAGTTTTTCCTTTTGTTGTAAAGTTTGTTTATGGCAGTGGACCACCTGATTGGCTTCCTTTTTTTGGAGGAGAGCATCTTGGTTCTATTTGGGATGGTACAATTCATGCATGAGTGGATGTGCTTGTACAGTGCCTTAGTGTAGGATTCAGCAGTCGAATTTTCAGTTCCCATCTGCATGTGTGTCAAGAAGTTTGTCACTTTTGACTTGAGTAGCATGATGTTGGCTTTGGAGATGTTTTTTATGGAGGTTACCTTACTGGGGGTGGGGGTGGGATGTGGATGTTAAGGGTGATTAGCTAATGGTCAGACCTGACCAAAGAGGGGGTGACCATAGATGTGGAGCATCGATTTCCCATGTTGGTAATGACCAGGTCTAGGATATTAGAGCCCCCTGGTGGGACTATGAATTAGTTGATCCAGGGTGTTGGAATTTATGAATTCCAAGAACTGTTGGGAAAAGGTGTTCGTACATGAGTAGTTTTCCCAGTTAATTGCAGGGTAGTTGAAATCACCCAGTATTAGGGTGTTTGGTTATATCTTAATATTTTTGAGTATGTTTAGAAAGGTGTAGTGAGAATCTTGGGGCATGGTGGGGGATCTGTAGCAAGCTAAAATTTGGATTGCAGTCTTACTTAGTGTAAGTTGCACCTGGAGAATTTCAGATGTATTGTGTTGGGCAACTAGCCTGGTGGTGTGAATATCTTTGGTGAATATGGACACTCCTCTACCTTTAGTGTTTTGGTCCTGGTTTGGTGGCCAAAAAGTGTGGTAAGAGTTGTAGCCTGGTATTGCAAAGGTGCTCTCTGGAGCCTTGAATCAGGTCTCAGTTACTGCACAGATATTGATGTTCTCCATTTTTAGGAGTGCCTCGAGAGAGTGCATTTTAAGGTTTAGACTTCTAGCATTGAGTAGCATTACCTTCAGAATTTGCATGCTTGTACCTGTTATGGTGGTGGTTTTGTCCTTTGAACTTTGCCTAAAAAAGGCACTATAGGTGTGGCAAGAGCCTTAGCCAGTAACCTGAATCCCAGGGGCGACAGGTGCAGACCATCTCTGGCAAAGCATCATGGTCTGTCGATCACGTCGTCCCAGGCAAACAGATACTGGCTCCCCTTTGAATGACATCAGAAGCTTAGCCAATTATTGAAGTCAATCATTTTGTCCTTATATTGTGGTATCATTCTGGGTGAAGGCAGGATACTACTCAAGGCTAGGGTCATACCTGCCTGGGTCACATGATCTGAGAGCTCTTCCATGTCTCTTTTCATGTATTCCAGGGAGGTACGTCTCAAGTCATTCACTCCAACATGGACAATGACAGAGTCATATTTGTACTTGTTGTGGAGTGACTTGAGTGCATGCATTATGTGGTGGATCCTGCACCCGACAGACAGCTGACTGTAATTTTCTCCTTGTTCAGCCTGTTGAGTGGGACATTAGTGTGCCTGACTATAGAGTCACCTGTGACTAAAGTGTTAGGTACATTTTTTGCCTTAGGGGCTGTTGCTGGGTGGCACACTGGTGTGAGCTATGTGACACTTTGGTTGTGATTGGTGTTTGTTTGCAATTCAGCTTTGGAAATCCTTGTTGCTTGGGCAGGTTACAATTAAGGGCCTCCGCATATGTGGATTTAATGTTGCTATGTGTGGGTGTTAGTGGTGTGGGTTTAGAAGGGCTATGTGTTGCTTGAGGTGTAGTGCAGGTGTTAACCTTCTCCTCTTGACTGTCTAGCACAATCTTGGGTGGAAAGAGCTTTGCTTCCAGTTTGGCTATGTAAGTGCATCTCTCAAAGGTTGTAGTGTTGGGTGGTAGGGGGGAGAGGGTTGTCTGTGTGCATGAGGCAATTGCTGCATTGCCCCAGTATGCCCAGATTCACCAGGTGGACAGGAGAAATCAATGGAAGCTGACCCTTGGACATGCCTGGTTTGGTTCTTTTTTTGTAAAGTACGGGAGCTGTTTTCCTTTGCCTTAGCAAGGTACGTTGCAGTTATAGGCTGTTTAGTGCCTACAATTAATTTCTCCTTATTAACAAGGAGAGTTGAGTGTTTGTGTCAGTTTAAGGCTTTCTGGGGCTTTCCAGCAGGTATTAGAGCAAGTGCTAGTCACAGGGATGCTTAAAGGTAAGATGAAAAAAATGGTTTATCCTAAACACTGCAGTGTGTACTAGATAAGTTAGATGTGAAAGTAGGTAACTTAAGTTTTACCTGTCTAACAAGTTAAGTTTTAGTGGAGAGTCACTATTTTTAAAACAGCAAGATAGATTGAAAGGGGGTGGCCACTTTTGTATTCTGGTACTATGGAATACAGTAGGATGGCCAATAAATTTAAATAGTTGAAGGGGAGTGATTTCACTAAATTATATTTTTATGCTTACTCACACCAGCCAGTAAAAGCAGAGAGGAAATTAGATATATGGTCAAATTAACATAAGAGGCAGACAACTAGAAAGACAGTGGTATTTTAAGATACGATAGTAAGTGGGTAGGTGGGTGGGGAAAATGTTCTGCCTGACTCACAAGAGACAGAGCTGTGGTCTCTTTTGAAGTTTTAATATGCAGTTAAAAGCAGAATACAAGTAAAACACAAGGTAAAGAAAACAAATCACAGTATTCAAAATATAAAAAGGCAATAAATCTTGAAGCACAATTCCCCCTTGTAATCTGTGTAAATGCCAGTCTCTCGCAGAGTAGGTTCCCTTAAAATACCCTTATTGTCTAGACAGATATTTTTAACTACTAGAGCATCCTCGTCTTAGTGACCTATTCAGTATTTAAATTTCCACCACTCCTCCCTAGTAGAACAGCAGCCATGGATATACACTTCCCAACTCTCTCTGTGGCGAGTCTGGTTGAGATGGGAATTCTGAGGCATTGTAGCAATCACCTTGTGTATACTGATAACCTATTTATTCTTGATAAAATAGATAAAGTATGTGAGAGGTGTATATACACTTCTGGAGGGAAAACTCTGTCATACAAACAAAACTAATCAAACAGAGGTTGTCAGTGACACCATGCTTACTGCACAGGGTAAAGACCCTACACATAAAACTACTTATGCCAATGCACTTAGAAGTAACCTTCCTAAAGCATTAAGACCTGCTGCACAGCACAATCAAAAAGTCCTCAGCCATGATATAAACACTCTGTTAAAATACCACCCTTAAGACAAACCAGTGCACAGCCAAATTTTCTAGTCATTGGTGAGTCTATAGTGAGGCACAATGATGTCATGGTTAGCTGACTTTCCTGGCTTAGGATCTATCAAGTCACACAGGCACTCAGGTCATTGAACCACAAGTAGCAATGTAACTCTGTCATATTCCATGTGGGTGTTAATGACTTGAGATATATCTCCCTTGACTATATGAAGTGAGACATGGTCAAGCTCGCTGATCATGAGTCTCAAGCAAGTATGAGCCTAGCACTGAGCAGCATACTACCGTCTCCAAGGATGGTGCCACATCACCAAAAGAAAATGATTGATTTTAACAATTGGCTTAGCTTCTGGTATCAGTCCAAGGGGGTACAATATTTGACTGCCTGGGAGGACATGGTTGACAGACCACACTGCTTTGCCAGGGATGGACTACACTTATCTCCTCCAGGCTTTCAGATATTGGCAAAGAACTTTTCCACCCAATAGTGCCTTTTTTTAGGCAATGCCAAACTGATAAACCTTCTGAGCTAGCTGAACCTACAAAGTAATATCTGAAGGTGGTACTGCTCAGTACTAGAAATCTTAACAAGGAACTCGACTCCCTGCAAGCCTTCCTCTCCCTGGAGAGTGTAGACAGCTGTGCAGTAACAGATACATGGTTTAAAGTCATGGAGAACATCCAAGCAATGCAAGGTTATAATGCCTTTCATGCCTTTAGCCTAACTACTGCACAAGAAGGAAATAATTTTGGGGAGTCTCAGTCTATATTAAAACCAACTTCATGTCCAGGCTAGTTAAAGTGTATGACTCACTGGAGCTCATACATGTGCAACTCACCATAAACAGGGTCTTGTACCATATCCTTACAAAGTATAGTCCCCCTCCATGTCCCAGGAAACCCATAATACCTATCTCAATGTACTAAAGTCCCTCACCATTCAACCCAATATGATATTCATGGGGGATCTTAACTACCCCTCCATAGATTGGGAATCCTACCCCACTATTAATACACAGGCCCAGTGATTCCTAAGCTTTGTTAATACAACATACTGGAACAGTTGGTGCATTCTCCTGCCAGGTGTATAAGCATTCTTGGCCTTTCAGTCACAAACATGGGGTGGTCAATGTTCCTCACCAAATGAAATGATCTGATGTTGTCAGTTTTCATTCATTCCTCAGCTTATGGGATCAGATACAATTCGGCCATTACAGTAGCTCGTGGCCACAGAAAAACTCTTGAGCTCCTTTCCTACCCATAATGCACCAGCCCCTAACATCTCTCAGATCTCGTTTGCCACTTTCACATCTAATGCGGTCACCTTCAGAACTCAAGTCATAGAGTAGGAGATGAGTTTTTTCTAACATATTTCTTTCTCAAAAGAGTTTATTTGTTCCATATATATTTTTTTCTTCATCTCTGTATTAGTAATCTCCTTCAGTACACTTCTTAGTGTAATTTTCAACCTACCATTGTTAGTAGGCCAAGTTTACATTCCCACCCACTTTGTGCATTTCTAAGTATACCATTGCTGGTATAACTTTCATTTCTTTTCTATTACTACTTGTATAATTAGTTCAGTACCATTGGTGGTACTTTACCTGTTCTGTCCTTTCCTAATATAAAAAAACATGTTGTTGATTTTTTTGGCTTAACCTCTCTTTTACAGGATATCCGAAAAAGTTCCATCAGGATTCAAAAAATGTGTCTCTCTAATGCCCATTCTTTTTGCATCTATTTCTTGGTCCCTGATAATTTAAAGATAGATTACAGCATTTGCAACACATTTTATCCGCGTGCTCTTGCTGACAGGAGAAATAAATTAATATTAAAGGGTTTGCTGCTCAACTCTTTTTCTGAAGCCATCACTGGAGCTCAGTGTCCCAAACAGAAAGCTAAAGACCCATTGAAGAGATCTAAACCTTTGGAGTTTTTCACCTCTTCTTCATTGGAACCTTCTAAAAAATAATCTGATCCAGAACTTGTTACAATCGGACGTTCTTTAGTCATGACCAAATCAGCATTGTATTCTACTGTCTTGGATCTGCAGCCTCTACCCAGGACCCCATACTTCCCCTATTTTGATCCAGTTCCCCGTTTTTGGAAAGGCAGTCCACATCTCCATCCCTAGCATCTTCTCATTCCTACAGGAGTCTTGCTTAAGCAGAAGTGGATAGAATGATGAGGAAATTCCTCACCGCGCAAATTCAGGTGGGAGTTCTCATGGCTCCTACCCCTTTGGGTCAGGAACCCCGATCATCTGCTACTACACCCATTACAGCTCCTTCTCTAATCCAGCCTGTAACTTTAGAGTCCATGGATCTGAGCCTTCCGGGTCCATCTGGTTTGGATACAAAGAAAGCACTTTTTTCAGATCCAAATGTTGTTCTGAGTGCACCGTCTCTGACCTCCTTGGAGCCGGATGACTCTTGGAGCTGCTGCATCCCTGACAGATCTGGGAGGTTAGTTTTGACTCCAAGATTTCCAAAGCCATCTCTTTATCTCATTGCCTTGGCACTGGACAGCTCAGCTTTGACTTCTGCCTTGGATGGGTTATTTTCAAAGCAGAGGGATGTAATGGTACAAAAACTCGCTTTCTCAGCCCTGTTGTCTTCCTTCTCTCTACAGCGATCTGCCTTCGAGGTTGTGAAGAGAGTGTTCTCTGCTTCAGCAGGTCAGATAGATCCTACCCCCTCAAATCATCTTTCTACATCTCAGATGTCTTTGTGCCTTGAGCGTCAACATTCGACCCCCTAGTGACAGCCAGCTCAAAGCTTCCAGACTATCCAGCATGGTATTCTAATTGCCTGGATATGCCTGTGTGAGTTTGTGGGGACCTTCAAATCCTTGCTTGTCAATGCTCCTTTTGACAGCATTTCTTTTTAGCCCCCCACAGTGAAGGGCACACTCTCCAGGTGTGAGAAAGATGGAAAGACCCTCTCTGTAGTGGGCATGTGTTTTTGACCCCTCAAAGGACCTTTTCCAAGAATCAATGGGAAAGTCAAAAAATGTGGTTCAGAAAGTCCCAGGGTCCTTTCCAGGACATATGTGGAGATAGTTTCCCCAGAGGCAGAGGGGTTAGCTATAATGGATGCCAAAATCCCTGTGGCAGAGTAGGCTGCAAAACCAGGGGTGTAGAGATTCTTTTTCCGAGAGACCTTTCCAATGCTTCTGAAAGGAGGCTCAATTTCCCACCTCTGGAGATAGTCAGGGGTCACTTATCTACCCACCTCTGAAGGCAGTCTGGGGTCACTTTCCCTGTACCAGAGATCCTGGCTAGACCTAACAAAAACAGTTGGGTGCAGAAAATTACTTCCAGAGGTTATATAATTCCCTTTTCCCTACCCCCTTCATTGTTAAGAAAATTTCCCGATGTTTTTCCCAATCAGAGGAAAGCAGCAGCACTAGAGATCCAAAAACTGGTAAGCAAAACAGTTATCCAAGAGGTCCCACCAGACCAAATAGAATCCAGAACTTACTCAAGATTCTTTTTAGTGCCAAAGAAAACTGGGGACTGGAGACAAATTTTGGATGTCAGTGTATTGAACAAGTCAGTCTGACACACAAAGTTCCAGATGGTCACAGTTCAGTCCATTCTGCCCTTTCTGGGCAAGGATGACTTAATGTGCTTGACAGACATTCAGGATGTGTACTAATATATAAAAATGAACAGACAATCCAGGAAGTACTTACGCTTCCATCTAAGAGCCAGTCACTACCAGTTCAGATCACTGCCCTTGGCCTCTCCACAGCCCCCAGGGTGTTCACCAAATGTATGACAGTAGTAGCACCACACTTGAGACTGCAGGGATTCTGAGAGTTTTCCTATTTAGACTGGCTCATTATTGCCCCAACCAGGCATCAACTGATAGAACCATGAGATCAGGTGTTACAGACATTACAGAAGCATGAGATCAGGTGCTACATGTGCTACATCGTAGAATAACCATAAATTACAAGTCTCAGAACCAACCCAGAGATTAGAATTCATAGGGGGCAGTCTTCAACATGGTATCTATAATAGCTTCTCTTCCTCTATCAAGAGTGCAGTCGATAAGAGGCAGGTCAGAAAAATAATTTGCAGTACCAGAATTTCTGCTTGATTGATTCGCAAGCCCTGGGATCAGTGTTAGCAACAATAATTTTAGTTCCTTTAGCAAGATTCCACATGAGAACTCTACAATGGATGCTAGCAAGACAATGGTCTATGCTTTCTCAACCCATGTCAGCAAAGATAAAGATAGCTCAGATATGCAAAAGATACTTTTGCTGGTGGATGCACCTGCAACATGTATTACAAGGGTGTCCTTTCATCCTCCTTCAGTCAAAGGCTGTAGTGACCATGGACATTTCCCAGATTGAGTGGAGAGGTTATTTTCTGGGGAAAAAAAGTCCAAGGCACTTGGTACCCTGAAGATGCCAACTTACATATCAATGTTCTGAAGATGAGAGTGGTGCTTTTAGCATTGCAGGCATTCCAAGACTCTCTTCCTCTTGGAACAATTGCAATCCAGACAAACTACGTCACTAGTTTGTTAAGTCAACAAACAACGGGGAGCCAGATCTTATCCCCTGTGTCAAAAACCCCTCAGAGTGTGTCAATGGGCGATGTCTTTCAACTGCTTTCTAATAGCAATGCATATTCCGGGGAAGTCCAACATGATATTAGACAAACTGAGCAGATCCATCTTACTAACTCACAAGTGGTCTCTCAATAGAAAAGTGACAGATATGATTTTCAATCAGTGGAGCCAGCCATGCTGTGATCTTTTTGTCTCTCCTCTAAACAATAAGTGCAGAAGTTTTTTTTTCCCCTAATCCACTTGCTGGGGGAATCACCAAGGGATGCTCTACTCCATGATTTTCCCCCTGTTCTTCTGTATGCTTACCCTCTGATCCCCCCCCCCCCAATTCCCAAATTCCTGCAGAAAGCAGCCCAGTTGAAGAGCAAAGTCATCCTCATTGTGCCTTAATGGCCTTGGCAGATTTGGTTTCCCTTCCTTTGTCCTCACCTAAAGCATCCACCTTAGATTCTGGATCCAATTCCAGACTTACTGTCCACTGTCCCATCCAACAGGCATGATTCACCCAGATATCTCAACCCTCAAGCTAACAGATTGGTTTCTCCAATTCTTTTAATAGCCAGACAACCAATGCTCTCTTTCCCTGTCCATTCCATACTTTTATCTTCCCATAAACATTCAACTAGGAAACTTTACTGGAGTAAATGGAAAAGGTTTGTACATTGGGCAGAGCAAAATCAGACTGACACCTTCTCAGCTCCAGTTCAATCTGTTCTGGAACTTTTGGTGAGTCTATTTAATGAAAGTGCAAGCTCATGAACTATAAGACCCAGTAGCAGCAATCTCAAATTTTCATGTTGGATTTCAAAATTCTTCACTGGCTTCCTCTAAGCTATGCAAAGCCTTTTTGAGAGGCACTCTTCTACTACGACCCCATTATAAAGACCCCACTCCACCTTGGGATTTAAATTTGATACTGCAAGCCTTAATTCACTTTTCCTTTGAACCAGCAGCAAAATGTGAGCTTAAATTCCTGGCCTGGAAAACTATCTTTCTAATTGCAATTACATCTGCTAGAAGAATTTCAGCACTTCAAGCATTATCTTCTAAGCCTCTATATTTGATTTTTCATAAGGATAGTGTCACGCTACATACCAATGCTTCCTTCCTTTCAAAGGTAGTGTCAGAATCCAACATCAACCAATCCATTGACTTGCCAGAATTCTTTCTTAACTTTGAAAATAAAGGTGAATATATGCTGCACTTATTGTGCGGTGGTGGTGCTGTGGTAGCGTTGTCGCCTCACAGTAAGATGCTGACCGGTTCGACTCTCATCTAGAGCGTCTTCTGCGTGGAGACGTGCATGAAAGGGCGTGAAGGTTGTGCATCAGGGCTGGCAACTCGGCACGTAAAAATCAACTGCCAATCATTAGTGGACCGGAGTTCCACTATGGCGACCCCTAACCAGGAAAAGCCGAAAGACACAACATATGCTGCACTTATTGATTTTATGTCCATAGACAATTACATTTTTACTTACACAGAATAAATGAAATTGGAAAGACTGATCAGCTATTTAACTCTTTTGCACATACTAAATCGGGCAAATCAGTTACAAAGATAACTCTAGCTAGATGGTTGACAGATTGTATTTCCTTTGTCTAGAACAGGTTAAATCTCCCCTTACCAAAAACTTCAAAAGCTCATTCAACCAGATCCATGACAACTTCTTCTGTGTTCAGTCTAGAGCTTGCATGGATGACATGTGTGGCTGCAACTTAGTCAAATATTCATACTTTTATCACTCATTACAAAGTAGATCTGGTCTCGAGGGGAAGAGCAGCATTTGGCTCAACTATACTCAGGAATATCCAGGATTTTAGGTAGGTAGTTGAGGAATAATGAAAATTGACAACATCAGATAAAGAAGTTATATACTCACCATGATGTTCCATCTGTTGTCCATTTTCATTCTTCTTCAACTCCCCACCCACCAACTCCCACCATTTTTAATGACTAACTTCTGGAGGAACAAGATGCTTCAAGGGAACTACTGTCCTTTGTGCTGAGCTCCAGATATGGCATATCATAGTAGTCTTCCTGTCAAGCAGCAAACAAGATCTGTGAGATGTTAGGGGTTGGTACATTATGGTTAAGGAAGAAGCCTGAGAGTTTTTTGGTGGCCATGAGCTAGTGTAATGGCCTAGTCAGATCCAAGGATTGGATCCGAACCCATTAGTTGAGGAAGAATAAAAATGGACAACACATATGGAATGTTATGGTGAGTACATAACTTCTTTTTTTTTCACTCGTCAGATCTGACCATAAGGCAGTATTGCTTGAAACAAAATTAAATCCAGGAATCCAGTGAAACCAAAAACCTTTAGGAACTATTCCAAAACTAACCTCTCTCTACTAAGCAACACCTTAGCTAAATTCCAAGCACCCTCAATCCCAGTAAACACCATAGCATATGCTGAGCTATTTACAAAATCTGTGTACAACCATAGTGATAGCTATATAAAGCAAGCTGTACCCACTTGAATTATGAATAAGACAAACTCAATAAATAAGCCACTCTGGTGGAATCACAATATCAATCAGTTATTCAACCAAAGAAAAAATTCTTGGCCGAGCAATGGAGGAACAAAGCCATACATACTAAAAGCCCCCTGACTAACCTAAACAGGCAGCTAAAAGGGTTTATTAATACTTCAAAGGCTAAATTTGAAGAAAAATAATAGCTTCTCAAACAAAGGGCAACTACAAAGTTTTCTACAGCTATGTCCATAACCTCAGGGGAAATACGCAACAATGCACAGAACCCACACTGAAGCAGAGACTATTGCCAACTTTTTGTCTGACAGGTTCAGCTAAATTTTTTCCTCCCACTACCCTTCTGGTAGTCCAAAGGAAATACTACATACCACAATCCCTCTAGCCATTACTAGGTAACAGGTCAGCAATGCACTTTCCACGACTAAAAATACTGCAACAGTGGGCCCTGTTAACATCCTGGAAAGCTTAATATATATAGCATGAAACATGAACTTTTTGGTTCAGTTGAATCACTTTTCAACTGAAGCCTACAGAATGGTTTTGTGCCCAAGGGAAAAAAAATGGCTACAGTCATTCCCCTGCACAGTGGAGGTCATACGTAGGTGTTTACTAGGCTAACGACCACAAGGGCCTTTTTAAGCCTAGTCATGCATCCCAAATCTCTGACAAGTTCTGATATCCTTGATAAGTGTAAGCAGGTGCTTGGGAAATTAAACATTTTCAAGCTAGGGCCTGGGAGATGAACCATTTACAAGTTGCATGTGTCCATTAGAAACATAGGTGCCAAATGAGGATGAATTTTCTGTTCCCCTTCCAATTGTCCAGGTTGCACTTGAATTGGGTTAGGGAGAAACTCTGCTTCACATGGATGGGGAGCCTGTTCCAGAGACAGAGTAATCTCTGGGATACATACTTGTCTCTCCAGCAGGTCCTATTTATTTCATAGGCACGGTTTAAGTCTTTAGAATGGGTAATTCTGGTGTTGTTTGCTTTGCAGACATGCAGGAGATCCATCAGAGTAGGGTCTGGCAATGCTCTGTATGTCAAGCATAGATCTACCCTCAAAATCATGTAGGAGACAGAATACAGGGATAGAGTCTTGTGGTGGTCTGCAGAGGACATTTTACTTAAGCCCTTTAAGTGAGGAACCACTGTGGGTATTCCATTTGTTGGATATGCCTGGTTAGGTACATACCAAAAAGGGCATTGTACTCAATGATAGGTCTGATGAATGCCAGATACAGTGGAAGAATGACTTCCTTGGACTTAAATGCCATACGTTTGTGTATAAGTTGTGCAACAAAGAATGATTTCCTCACTACTGTAGATATGTGATGGTCAAAGGCTAAATTACTATCTATGTGTGTCCCTAAGTTCCTGAATACTGGGTCAACTCTAAGGAGTGTGTTGTCAATATGATAGTTACCATGGGTGGATGACTTCCCAAAGGATACTATTATGCATTTCTTGGCATTTAGTTTTAGTCCATGACTCTGGCACCAGTTGTCTGTCTGTGTCAGTCCCTCCTGAAGAATATTTATGTCAGTGTGGGATTCAATGACTGCTCCTAATTTGCAATCATCTGCAAATTCAGTCAGCCAGAGACCACTGACATTGACCTTGACTTCAGAGAAGTAAATGCCAAAAAAGGAGCAGTTGAAGGACAAATCCCTGAGGGACTCCACTTGTTACTTGCCCTCTTTGTAGAGGTGAACTCCCTAATCCTAACTTCCTTGGTCCTGTCTGTGAGCCAGTTGGCTATCCACTGGGTGACATATGAGTTTGTACCTAACCTCTTGAGTTTGTCAGCAATGCCTGAGTGGGGTATTGTGTCAAATGCCTTGGCCAGGACAACGCAGGCAGTGTGAACCATTTTGCTCTCATCCATTGCTTTGGTAACCTTCTCAAAGAAGTCCACCAGGTTGAGTGACTAAAATAGGCATGATCTGCCCTTGACAAAACCAAACTGGGTTGAGTGCAGTGTCTGGAGGTGTACTATACCACTTGATCATTTCCATGGTCATTCTTTCCATGGCTTTACATGGTTCAACCACTAATTCAGGTAACTACATGCCCATAAGTCTGACCAGCCTCATATGTAAGGTCATGGAAAGAATCATCATGGATATGATAAATGAGGACATAGGTAATCTGCAAATGCTGGACCCATCACAGTTCAACTTTGTTAAAGGAAGGTCATGCCTATTAAATCTTGTGGACTTGTTTGATAGGGTCACCAAAGAACTGGATGAAGGCAAGACTGTGTACATAACTTACCTCAACCTGGCCAAGACGTTTAACACAATACCCCTCTCAGGCATTATTGACAAGCTCACTAATTTAGGTATAAACCCTTTAGTCACCTGCTGGATAGCCATCTAGCTCACTGATATGACCCAGGAGGTCAGAATAGATGAGGTCACCTCCACCAAGAAGCCAGTCACTAGAAGAGTCCCCTAGGGCTCAGTAGTGAGTCTGCCCTTTTTTGGCATCTATTTCTCTGAAATGGAAATAAATGCCAAGAGTTTATGGCTGACTAAGTTTGCAGATGATTGCAAGCTGACGGTTATCATTGACTCCCCTGCAGACAATAGCATTCTTCATGAAGGTCTATCTCTGATTAAAAAATGGTAGCAAAGCCATGGTCTTAAACTGAATGCTAAGAACTGCATGACTGTACCCTCTGGGAAGCCAACCATCCCAGCTAATTACCATGTTGATAATAAGACCCTAAGAGTCAACTCACTGGTTAGGGATCTGTGTATGCACGTACACAGTAGCCTTACCTTCGATGCCACGTGGCCTCAGTGTTGAGGAAATCCTTTTATAAGTAAGGCTATGGCATCTAAGTCCAAAGAGGTCATTATCTCACTGTACTCCGCCCTTATCAGACCAATCATAGAGTGCAGTGCTGCCTTCAGTGTGTACCTAACCAGGCATATGCAGCAGCTACAGCAACCTCAGAGGTTCCTTACAAAAAGAATATGAGCCATAACAAACCTGTCTTATGCAGAGCACCTTAAAGTCCTTTGCCTCTACTCAGTCTCCTCTAGACTGCTGAAGAGTGACCTATGTCTGGCTTACATGATATCCACAAACGCCACACTTCTGGATCCCCTGCATATTTGTAAGTCAAACAGTACCAGAAATACAAGGCCTAGGGTCCTGAATTTTGTATGTGACTTAAACAGAACATGCTAACAGAGTGCCCCTCCTATGGAACAGGCTTCTCATCCATGTGAAGCTGAGTTTGTCTATTGCCCAGTTTAAGTGCAACCTAGACCAGTGGATGGGGAGTAGGAAATTTTCACTGGGTTTAGCACCCATGTTCCTTATGGACAGAGGTAGCTTACAAATGCCTGGCCCTCAATGTCCTATTTGGATACAGGACATCATTGTTCTTTGGCTAGGCTTAGAAAGGCCCATTTTTGGTCATTAGCCTATTATCAATCTATGAATCTATGAATATGTCAGCATCACCTATTGTTCTAAAATCTCTTTCCAGATTCATTCTAAAATTTGTGTTTTTGTTATAGGTAGTATTTGAGTTTTCTATCTACTTCTTGAAAAATGCCTATCTTACCTTGTAAAATCTTCTAGTTAAATCTAATAAAGTCCTTAATGAAATGACTCTCTTAACTGTAACCTAAAACCATAGCTTACATTCTTTCATTTTTATATTCACTGTTTTTTGATATTTTTGTCAGTTACTATTATGTCACTTTTTTTGTAAACTGGACAAAATTCTATCTCTATTTTCTCAGCATACATTAAATCCACTACACAAGATGGATTAGCACAGGTATGTGCTTGTTGAATGGTTTACAATTGAGGCTAGGCATGTTAGCTTTGAATGCAAGTGTTTGGTAAACAAAGGAGAAGAATCGCATGGGAGACCATGCACAATTCTGCTCCATTGTTTACTTTAGCTTCAACTTTTTTAAGGTGTTTTACAACAAAACACCAATTACAAAGGCAACAAAGCAGATAAAATCAAACTCATAAAAGATATGAATACATAAAACAGAGTTAGAAACATTAATAACATAACTAAGTAAAACTCAAGAAATAATATCTGATCAAAATGTTAAGATAATCTCACATCATCAAAGGCTATTTCAAAAAGATATTTTTTAAGTGACTTATAGAAGTCAGCTAAGGAGGGACTGCACCAAAGCAAAAGGCCAGTAAGTTCCACAGGTGAGGAGTCCAAAAGGAAAATGAAACAGTACCAGATGTGTCAAGGTGCACCTGTGGAATCACAAGCAGCCCATGGGAAGCTGAGCGTAAGACATGAGTGGGGTGATGTGACCCAAGTTATGAATGGATATGCACATAAACACCAAGACCTTGAAAATACTAGTATGTGAAACTGGAAAACAATCCAGACTGTGGTGCAAAACAGGCATGATGTCTTTACAATGAGAATTACCAGTTAGTACAAGGGTGAAAATGCTCTGTACCACACAAAAATGATAAAGCCCAATGCTTAAAACTGCCAGATATAAGACATTTTAGTTGTCCAGCCAGAATAAGACTAAGGCATGAACAAGGACTGAGAGGGTAATGCTGATGTATATGGTGTTTAGACTTAGAGATGTTTCTCATATGGACGCAGAATGACTTCACAATGACAGACTCCACTTCTGAGTGTGTCAGGTTATAACCAAGGACTACACCTAAATTGTACACCTTTCCACCATATAGCATAAAATCAGGAAGTGAAGGGACAGAAGACTCCATTTAGGTTGCATGAATTGCCATGGTGTCAGTTTTGGAGGTCTTGAGTTTCAACTGATAAATATAAGAAAGACTGTATGGCCTCTAGATTCTCAGCAAGGGAACATACGCTTACCGTAATATACTGTGGAAGGGAGACAAGAGGTAAAATGGGTTTTGTCAGTATAATTATGTTGTGCTGAACCTCCCTACTTTAGAAAATCTCCCAAATGGATGCACATAGACCATGAACAATAAAGGACCACACATAGTGCCTTGCTGTACTCCCCACTCAAGATGATAGGAGGAAGAGGTGTTGATTTCAAACCAAAACCTTCTGAGTAAGGGCAGAAAAATAAGATGTGAATCACTCTAACATGGTAGAGGAAATGCCACAGTAAGTTCATTAATACTCAGTCTAAATGACACTGTCCATGGTGTCAGATGCACTATGGGAATCCAGGAGGACCAGCACTGCATAGCACTGCTGGCCGCAAACCATTAAGAGATGACTGACTACTCAAACAAGTGCAGTCACCATACTGTGGGAAGTGAGAAACACATTTAGTCTTTCCTGATTGTTTTAGATTCATACAGCACTTTATATGCTATTTGGGCGTGGAAGTTCTGGGGTTAGTATAGGATTTATATAAATAGGACCGTATGGTTGTGCAAGTTTTGTGGGTTGTATAGGATTTATACAAACAGGGCCCTATGGTGGTGCGTGTTCTGGAGGTAGTATAGGACTTATATAACCAGGGCCCTATAGTGGCACAAGTTCTTGGGGGTAGTATAGGATTTATATAAACAGGGCCCTATGGTGATGCAGGTTCTGGGGGGTAATACAGGATTTATGTAAACTGGACCCTATGGTGGTGCATGTTCTAGGGGTAGTATAAGATTTATAGAAACAGGGTCCTCTACAGTGGTGCAAGTTCTGGAGAGTAGTATAGGATTTATATAAACAGGGCGGAAAGGCTGCAAGAACAATGAAATGATAACCTCCTTTTATTTAAATACAAAACCATTAAAAACACTATAAAAGTTGCACAAGCACTTTTGTCTTTCTATAAAATGCAAAGTATTTTTCAAATGCAACAATGCAACCTTGAGGCTAGTTTTAAAGGATAATTAAACTAATCACATGATCAGCAATTGCATCATCTTCTTAAGGGACAATCCATCATAAAACTTCATCATAAGTAAAATCTTAATGTCAACAAACTAATCACCAAATGCATCAAATATATTACATAAATTAATGACCATTAGAAAAAAAATAATGACATTAAGTATTAGATATAAAATATGCAAACTCTTTTTATCTTCTAAAAAGTTTTAGTTTTAACAAACAGCTAATAGAAGAGACCTTGTTAAGAAGTGGTATATGCATTGCATCAAATTGCAGCTGCTAATAAAGTTCTTTCTGTTCTAAAATCAGTCCTCTTGCCCCCCACCCAGGGTTGACTGGCAATTGTTTTAAAACTACAAACTTAAATTACTTGCAATGAAGTTTATGATGGATTCCCATTTAAGAAGATTATGTAATTGGCAAAAGTGCTTGAGCAATTTTTATGGTATTTTTTAACGATTTTGTATTTAAATAAATGGTGTTTCACACTTCATTGTTCTTGTAGCTTTTCCAACATGTTTTATTGGTATTGTTCATATTTCAAGTGTTATTTTTATATAAACAGGGCCCTACGGTGGTGCAAGTTCTGGGGGTAGTATAGGATTTATATAAACAGGGCCCAATGGTGGTGCAAGTTCTGGAGGTAGAATAGGATATATATAAACAGGGCTCAAACTCTTTTAGAACCTGGCACATAACTTTCATGTCCCAGTTATATATTAAAAAATGAACTCCAAATTCTTTATACAGTTATTCAGAGGTTCTAGAGTGTGGGGAACTTACACACAGCATAAAACATTATGTTCAGGTTTATGGCACTTGATATTGTGACAACAGCTGTATGGATTTAAAATAACACAAATGTGATTTTCTGACTGCCCAGTTTGAATGTCACGATGTCAGCAGGGGTCCTACTCTTAATTTCCTCTAAAATGGTTATCACTCAAGGCAAAACAGGATCAAATGCAAAAGTATTGCGCTTTTAGACAAAGTAGCATTTTATTTTGGTGAATTTATACCCAAAAAGGAGTCTTTCAAGAAATTTACACTGCCAATAATATGCAGTATGGAGCTTGAAACATTTTTTTTATAAATATGGTCACCTGATAATCATCAGAAATTTGATGTTTTTTAATCAGTAATTGAATGTATAAATACATCCCCTTATGTATAGTCATGGTACATGCTGTATGTAATTTAAAAGGGTCATTTAAATTGTTACTGGCAAACCAAAAAAAAAATTTTTTTACATGATATTTTGTTTGCAATTTTTAAATTAATGTTCCCTACTTACTGCTTTTTTTGTAAAATTGTATTTAACAATGTCTATGTTCTGTTTCCTTTATGTTTTTTTATATCTGTAATTTACCCTTGGAGCTTTTCTCCCCAGGCCTCTACTGAAAATGGACATATATCCAGCTAGACTAGCCTGGTCAACAAATGTAAAATAAAATAAAATAAATAATTAAAAATAAATTTTGAAAATGATGAGAATTTTCTGAATAATGCCAGATCCTTCCTACCTGTTACATTTGTTCTGTTTAGCAAAATATTTTTGTGTCATTCTGCTAACTGTACAGTGATTGTAATGTTATTTTGCTCTGTTCAGTGCTGAAGCAAACAGTGTGGTGTAGTGTAACTTACCCCATGGTGTCATGGTGTGGGACAATACTCCTTCACTGAAGGAGTCCTGGGGACATGAAAGGAATATTTTCACAGTCAGTAAAAGAGCTCAGCATTATGTGAAACAGACAGAACAGGACTATGGATATACAGAGAATGAGAAGAGCTTACAGACAATGAAGAATCTGTAATATTTGTCTTGGGCAGAAAGTCAAAATTACTTGAGCATTAACACTTTTATCCTCATCTGCTGTTTATATCCAGTGCTGGGTGAATATCTACACATGACAAAAGAGATTTTGAGAGAGAATGAGACATTTTTGTGTACATTTGCATGTCTGTATGTGAATAACAGTGGTTCATAGGTAGTTGTTAAGCTATTGGCCTAAGAGACAGTTTAAGCCTAGCCAGGATTACCCCAAATTTGCCAAAATATTGTTCATGTGTCAGTACCCCAAAGAATTTTACTGTTATGATATAGGCTTGTACATATCAGGTGTTTGCTGGCTGCCCCTGTTCATTAGTGACATAAGTGTCAAACCAAGTGTAAATTTGTGATTTTTCCATCTATGGGTCCATTATATTTAAGTGGGGTTAGGGATTAGCTTTGCTTCACATGAATGGGAAGCCTGTTCCAGAAAAGGGATAATCTTTGAGACACATACCTGTCTCTCCAACATGAACTTTTTATGTAGCAGATCAGATTTAGATCCTTAGATCAGGCATTTATGATGCTATTTGATTTGCAGATGTGCAACAAATCAGTCATCTGGCCTCAGTGACCTTTTTCTCTAAGTTTGCTAAATTATTTGGTACACATGATTAGATTTCAGAGAGACTTGACAATGGAGTTCTCCAAGTCCCTCTCTGGGTCCATGTCTGCAGAGGACAAGAACACCTCAGATTCTCAAATGGCTAACCTACAATCCCTGTCAAATGCCTCCGTGTGACTGATTTTTAACACAGTGGAGGGTGTTCTGAGAGCCACTGGTATGGACATTATGGTTAAGGTCATGCCTAGATGTGTTGATGTGCTTTTGTGGAACCTTTTAAGACAGCTTTAATTAATGCTGCATTTGATGGCTCGATTCTGTTTGGCCCTGAGTAAAGGATGCACTTTCTAGAAGTGAGCAAGATGGGAAAACTCTTTTTGCCATGGGCATACATTTTTAAAAGCCCAGGAGGACTTTTCTAGAAACCAGAAATGGGGTAAAAAGCTGTTTTCTCACACTAGTTCTGAAGAGAGGTATCCTCAAAGGAGAGGAAGATACTCTAATGGCAGACATTGCTTTCATGGCAGAGGAAGCCTACAGAACAAAGGCTTCAGGGATCCTTTCTGTGGAAAGCCTTTTCAGTGCTCCTGAATGGTTGTTCGACTGCTGCACTTTGGAGGCAGTTAGGGCAGCACTTATCTCTGCACTCAGAAGCCTGGACATTCATCACCAAAGATGTCTGGGTAAGAAGAGTTGTAACCAGAGCCTATTATATCCTCTTTATTTCCACATCCCCATCATTAAAGAAACTCCCCAACATACTACCCCCTGAAAGAAAAGCAGTGGCATTAGAAATGTAAAAGCTGCTAAGAAAGCAAGAGGTCCCACCAGATCAGCAAGGCTTCAGAAATTATTTGGGGTTCTTTTTATTGTCAAAAAAGAATGGAGATCTCAGGCCAGTTTTGGTACTCAACGAGTTAAATCAGTATATCAAACTTTTCAAGTTCTGGATGGTCATGGTATAGTCTATCCTCCTGCTTCTGAGGAAGGAAGATTGGATGTGCTCAGTAGATCTTCAGGATGTATACTACCACATCAAAAGGGACAGGTGATCCAGAAGATTCCTTCTCTTCCATTTGGGAGCCAGCCATTTTTAGTTCAGAGCCCTGCACTTTGACTTCACCACAGCCCCTGGGTGCTCACCAGATTCATGGCAGTGGTCATAGCTCATCTCAGACTGCAGGGGTTCCATGTGTTCTCTTACCTAGACAACTGGTTGCTCACTCTCACTGCTACTAACAGGTCTCTACTAATCCAGGCCAAAAACTGTTTATTTAATCTTTACTCCTTATTAGGCATTACATTAAATCATGACAAATCCAAGTTCTCACCAGTTCAAGTGCTGGAATTCATAGGAGCTCACCTGGACACAACAGTACAGATAGCAAGACTAACATAGACCAGACTATCCACATTGTGGAATCAAGCCTTACAGCTTCTTTCATACCAGACACTGCTGACCATGTTAGTCTTACAACTTCTGGGATCAGTGGCAGCTTCCATTACTTTGGTTCTCATGACAAGACATTATATGAGAGTGTTGCAGAGGATACTAAGGATCACAAAGACATGCATCTGGAATGTTTCTGCCCGGGCCTCTGCTGAAAATTGGCTTTGTTCCAAGTCAGACTTTCCCGGTTAACAAATGCTAAATAAAATAAATAAATAAATAGCAGTTCAATGGCCTTTCAGATGTGAGCTTATGTCCTTTCCAATCCACATGTAAAAAATTTGCAGGCAGCACGTAAGCTGGTGGATTCAGTAGCTCGAGGACATCCATTTGTCTATTCTCTGCCCAAGGCCACAGTGTCCATAGACACTTCCCACCTGGGTTGGGAGGGCATTACATAAGAAAGATGCTTCAAGGTACAGGGTCCCCAGCTGAGGCCAATCTTGATGTCAACATCTTAGAGATGAGGGAAGTCCTCCTAGTGTTGCAGGCCTGTCAGAATTTCCTCCCTCTAAGGGTGATCTCTGTCCATAAGGGCAACATGACAGTAGTCTGGTACATCAACAAACAAGGGGAGAAAATGTTCATACCCATTGTGATGATAAGTGGATGAGATTTTGGCAATGGGCAATGTCTTCCAGTCGCTTTCTAATAGCAATGCACATACTGGGGAAGTCCAACAGTTTAGCAGACAGATCGAGCACATCTGTGCTACTGCCTCATGAGTGGTCTCACAATCCAGCAGTGCTGTCACAACTCTTTCACCAGTGGGATCAACCTTGCACTTCTCCTGCTAACACAAAATGCAGCAGCTTCTTTTTCCTAATTCCTCCAGGAGGTGAGTCACTGAGAGACACTAGTCCATGATTGCCCCCCCCACCTCCCAGCCTCATGTATGCTTACCTACCAACGCCTCTAAGTACCGAATTCCTACAGAAAACATCTCAGCATTAAGACCACAGTCATCCCCACTACCCTTTCTGGCCTCAGCAAGTGAGTTTTCCCTTTCTTTGATCTCACCCAGTACAACCCCCCATGGGTGCTGGACCCAAATCTATTTGGTATGTCTCATCCAGACATTCAGGCCCTAATCTAATCACATGGTTTCTCCACCTTCCATGATGGCTACTCAGTCCAGACTTTCCTCACAAGTGGTTCATATACTTAGTTCATCTCAAAAACCTTCCAGAAGGAAAATATATAAGAGTAAATGGAAAAGGTTCTTTATTTGGGCCTCTGAGAAAAAACTAGACCCCTTTTAGCAACCATTCCTGCAGTGTTAGAATTTCTTGCTTCTTTTTCCACAGTGAGAACAGTTATTTGACCATTAAGATTCAACTACCAGCCATCTCTAACTTTCATGCAGGTGAACATCACACCTGTCTGACTTCTCTCAAATTGTGAAAGGGGTTCCTAAAGAGTACCTTCCTCCTTAGGCCTCCTGTTAAGGATATCACAACAATTTGGGACCTTACTCTTTTACTACAGGCCTGGACACAACCCCCTTTTGAACCTGCTGCTAAAGTGGATTTAACATTTCTGTCATGGAAAACTGTTTTCTCGGTAGCCATTACTTCTGTCAAAGGAGTGTCTGAAATTCAGGCTTTGTCTTACCAGCCACCATATATAACTTTTCACAAGGATAGAGTATCCTTAAAAACCAACCTCTCCTTCTTACCTAAAGTAGTGGCAGAGACTTCCCACTATCAAAACATACATCTACCAGCATTTTTACAAATGTTTTTCTAATAAAGGTGAAACATGTTACACTTGCTAGATGTGCACAGGGAATTACGTTTCTGTCTTCATCGAATCAAAGTCTTCAGGAAGGCAGAACAGCTGTTTCCATTCTTCTCAAAAAACTTAGTTGGGACAAGAAGTTTCTATGGTCTCCTTAGCCAGATGTTTAACTATTCGCATTATCCAAGTGTACCAATTCAAATATCTGTCCCTAAAAAGACCACACAGGGCACGTTCGGCAACATCTGTCTCTGCTTCTTCAGCCTTCTTTTCTTCTAAGGACTCAGCTGATGACATTTGCGCTGCTGCTACACAGTCTAAGATTCATACCTTTATTTCTCACTGCAAATTTGGTCTGATGTTCAGAGATAAGGTAGCTTTCAGTTTCCCCATTCTCTGGAACATCCGTCCTTCACAGCACTCTGGTGACATAAGTACCCATTTGTTGAGGAATGGATGGACAAGACATAAGATACAAAAGTTACGTACTCATCATAAAGATAGATCTGTGTTGTCTGTTTCTGTCCTTCTTCAACTCCCCTCCCTCCATCCTCCTTCCATTTCACTAAAGTTTTCTATATTTTGGACTTCTGGTATGACTCTGCAATATGACTCTGCAACCTACCATTTGGGCAGGATTTATTGCTGTTACAGCTCTAGAGCAGAATTTCTCTGTGCTTTAATGACTCTTTCCTTGCTTCATCTGTGTTGATATACATACCTACATATACCTTTTTATTGCTTCCCATGCAGCTGTAAGCAAACTCAATCTAATTAATGTTGGGGACAGTAAGGTATTATGGGTAAGGTGAGGAGCTTGAGCTATGGATCCTAAAGTCTAGTAAAGTAGTCAAAATGAGATCTGATGTTGGATCTGAAACCTATTCATTGAGGAAGGACTGAAACAGACAACAAAAAGCTATCATTATGGTGAGTACATCATTTTTCATTTTTAGTCCATGGCTCTGGCACCGATTGTTTGTCTTGTCAAGCCCCCTTGAAAGGTATCTGTGTGTCTTTAGGAGATTCAGTAAGCATGCCTAGTTTGCAGTTGTCTGCAGACTTGATCAGTCAGAGGCCCTTATATTTGCTTTGAATTCAGAGAAGTAGATGTCAAAAAGTAGATGCCTCAGCACTGATCTTTGTGGGACTCTGCTAGTGACTGGCCTCTTTGTTGAGGTGGATTTCCCTATTTTAATATATTGTGTCCTATCAGTGACCCAACTGGCTATCTATCAGGTGACCAATGGATTTGTGCCTAATTTTGTAAGTTTATCTACAATGCCAAAGTGATGTTTTTTGTCAAATACCTTGGCCAGGTTGAAATAGGTAGTGTCCACTGTTTTGCTCTCTTTCATATCTTTAGTGATCTTTTGAAAGAAGTCTGCCAGGTTAAGTAGGCATAACCTGCCTCTGACAAAACCGAACTGGGTAGGGTTCAATGTCTCTAGGTTTCCCACGTTATTGTTTATCAGATCCATGATAATTCTTTCCATGGCCTTGCATATGAGACTAGTCAGCCTTATGGGTCAGTAGTTCCCTGGGTCTGTGGAAGGCTCCCCCCTTGTGTATAGGGATAACAGTCACAGTCCTCCATTTTATTAGACACAAAGCCCGTATGGAAGCTATGGTTAAATAGACATTCTCAACAGGGATGACAGGTCAAGTTTCATGCTCTTCAGGAGACACTCTGGGATATTATTAAGGCCCATCAGAGCAGTGTTCTTGACATTAGAGAGTGCAGTGAGGCCATGCTGCCTAGTGACTGTGGAGAAATGATGGAAAATATTACCTGGGGGTGTGACTAGCATGAAAGGGGGAAAAACTGGAGGTTAATTTTTTGGCCATCAGATTTGCTATAACTTAGACTCTGTATAGGTGGTTCTGTTTAGGTAATTCCATTCACTACTAGTTCAGCCCACTGTTGAGGGAGTTTTTACCTTGCTGGTCAATGTCCTTCCTTTTTTTGGAAATTATTATCTTTCTTTTGTTATACGTCCTATTTAAATTGGAATTCCACCAGGGTGGCTTGTTTTTGGTGGTTGCTATATAGTTTCATAGTTTCATAGTATAGTACTAGGCTATCTGCCCTGGGGCATTTGTAAGCCTAGCCATAGTGATGTGGCTTTTTCCACCTCATGAAATGGTACAAAAATGTACAGAGTAAATCTAGAATACTGTGCCTCTGTCTAGTAGTGACACAGTGAAGGTCCCCTTATATAATAGAATTAGTTTACTGTGCCCCTGTCTAGCAGTGACACAGATGTGACCCCTGTGGTAAACTTAAAATCTCCCATCCACTCATCAAGATTTCTCTTGAAGAGAGTCAGTGAGGGGCTCTGCCTAATATGAACTGGGATCCTGTTCCAAAGCATGGGAAGCCTCTGGGTTATGAATCTATCCCTCCAGCATGTCCTATTCATACTTGTGCCGAGGTTTAAGTCTTTAGCTCTCGTGGTCCTGATGGATTTGGATTTTTTGAGGTGGAGCATGTCCATCATATCCTGATTGGACATGGCCTTGTACGTCAGGCAGAGATCACCTCTGAGCAGGTGGTATGCTACTGAATAGAGCTGAAGTTTCTTTAGTCTGGCAGAATAAGACATATGTTGGAGACCCTTGATCATTTTGGTGAGGTACTTTTGTGGTCTCTCCAGCTGTTGCAAATGCTGGGTGAGGTACATACCAAATGGGGCATTGTACTCAATCATGGGTCTGATGAGGGAGGAATATAGGGGTACAATGACATCCTTGGATCTGGATGTGAATCCCTTCATGATGAGGTGTGCGAGGTAGAATGTTTTTCTAACCACTTTGGCAATGTGGGTGTCAAATGAGAGGTCGCTGTCTACTTGGGTCCCTAGGTCTCTGATTACTTTTTCCGTACTCAGTGGGTTGCTGTCTATGTGATAATTTGTGGGTACTTTGTTTTTTCCAAAAGGGATGACTATATTATTTCGGGTAGGTATAGCTGTCTCTAAGCAGCTATACACGTTATTGTACAGGATTTCTGTGAACAATTTTGCTTAGGCAACTGTGTTCTCAGGTCAGCAGGGGCTTGCAATTTTGCTAGATTGTCACTTACTTGGAGCTAATTAGCCTTGGAATAGTTTTAAAATGTTCTGGGGTTATCTGGTGTCTCAGGCTTAATGTTAATTTCAAAGGAGAAAACTTTGTGGTCTTACCTGACCAGTGAGGACTTTTCATAAGGAGATGTGCCTCATTCCTCCATATTTGTGAGGATGGGAATAAAGGATAATTGAACTCCTGGTGGGTGTGCAGACTAGCTATTCAAAGGTGTTTGTGTTAATGAAGTCCAGGAATCTTTAAACTTGCAGGTATCAGGTGTATATGATTCCCAGTTAATGTTGGGGTAGTTAATGTTGCTCATGAATATTGTGTTGGGTTGCACGATGAGTGTCTCCAGTATGTTCAAGTACATGAAATGGGCTTCCTATGTCATGGAGCGGGACCTATAGCTTGCAGGGATTTGATAAGTCTGACATGTAGAAGCTCCAAGTGTGTCATACTGTTTGATCAGTATTGAGGTGTGTTTATGTTTGGTGTAAAGTAGGACTCCTCCACCTTTAGACCCTGCCTGTACAGTAGCTGATATAAATATGTGGAAGGCATTGTAACCTTACAATGCTGGGCAGCCCTTTGTGGCTTTAAACCAAGTCTCAGTAACTGTGCAGTGCTTGTTGTTTGCAATTCAGAATGCAAATTTTGTATGTGTGTGCATCTGTGTCTATGTGAGTCTGCATGTGCGCATGCTCAGGTGAGTAACAATGCATATCAAATTTGTTTTGCATATTGTGTGTGTGTGTGTGTGTGTGTGTGTGTGTGTGTGTGTGTGTGTGTGTGTGTGTGTGTGTGTGTGTGTGTGTGCGCTCATGTGTGTATACATTTGTGCATATAAGCTTTATAAAGCAAGTATGTGTTCAGAATTTCCCATTCTTGTTCCTATCCTCTGTGTTTTGATGCATGTCAAATTTCAAATTGTGGTAATGAAGACTATGTGAATTTCAAACTGTTAGAGACTGTACCACAAACTTGTGCAGCCAGGTGTTGCAAGTTGTAGTGAATCTTCTCATTTGACTTTATTGTTGCTTTTAAAGTCAGCAGAAAAGCTGGAATACGTATTATTTATTCAAGGCGATAATACTTTAGCCTTAAGAGTACAGTATGAGGCTTTATTACCCCTGAGCATGAAGTGACCTAAGTAAGATTAAGCCCAGTTAAGGGAAAGATTTGATGAAGATGTGTATCATATACTGGAAGTTTAAAATGCAATGTACTTTCAAACAAAGAGTGGAGAAATACAGGACAACAACATAGCTAGCCAAGTCACGTGACTAAACAGGGCTTTGATACATAATTTTGTACATTTTTTTTTTGCTGAAAACCTCACTTAGTAAACAAATACAATTGTTATGGGCCGTGCGTTAATTTGAAATCATGTGATGCTGTTCTAAATTTACTGACATTTTCTGTTTGTTTTCATATATATATATATATATATATATATATATATATATATATATATATATATACGTGTGTGTGTGTGTGTGTGTATAGATACAGATATGCACACACACACACACACACACACACACACACACACACACACACACATATAGATTTAGGTGACGATAGGAACTCATGTACTTATATGCTCTGATTCAACAATATTCTACTAGCATGGCTGATTAATCATTATACAGTATGCAAAGGAACAACTCACCTTTGAAAAATATACCTGCCTGTTTTAGTGACCTAGTAAATATTGCCAGCCATTTCTTGCATGTATATTCTGTATTATTTTACCTTAAGCGCTATGCTTCAATTTTATCTGTGTAAGTTGCTATGCCAGCCCTCCCCCCAAGTTGACAACTACCTAAATAAATTTCACAAATGGCAATACAATATACCTTTTATGTAACCATTTATGAAAAATAATATTAACAAGATGATGCCTGATTTAGCATTTAGCGTACTTTTTATATTATTGTTTCATAATGCTTTGAACATTTATTGTATGTATCTTTCTAAGTAGTTGTTTCCTTTGCCTTTCTAGTTGCACATGGATGCACACTATCCAGATGTGTGGCCCATTAACTTTCAGTAAATCGATTTGTAAGGGAGCAACTACATTTTACCTAACACAGCAACTTTGCAAAGGTTTCCACTCCTGGTCAGAAGTCAAAAGGACACGTTTTTTCCAGAAAATTGCAATTTTATAATTACAAGTCATTGAGCATGAAAACAGGATTTATCTGAGCTTTTCTGATGTAAACATTGCAAGTATGCACATGAAAGCCAAACCAGTAAAACACCAGACTAGCTCTCTGAATTTATTTCCAATATGCAATTTAAATGTTTGGACAGTACAGTCTATATTTTAGGTAGGGTTCCTGGAACTCATTAGAGTTGTTTGCTTGATGGAAGATATGAGCATATGGTGCCTTACATGAATCACAAAACGGAACTATTGAAAGAGCTGCTTGGATTACATCAGTGAGAAACACTTCACAAAGTTAGTCAAACTTGGACAGATAATTACCTTCAGTGTGGACTATGACTCATGTTTTGGGGAAGAGGTCATGCACTTTTTTAACAACTTTCAGAACCCAGACACCTAGAATAAGATACCATTTCATGTGCATCACAGACTTTGTGGTCAGTGGTAGAAGAAACCAAAATTAAATGAAATGTGAAGCCTTTTTATCTGAAACATTTTAAAATATATTTATTTTTAGTACCTGTTATTAAGGAGACTGCTTTATGGCACTAATTCTTCATCTCTGGAGATTTCCTTTGGAATGATTCACCTAACACCTCTAGACAATATTAACTACATGCAAAATGGTTTCTATATTCCTTTCAGAAATACCTAGGCACACTGATCAGTTGTGATACAGAACTACATGTCATTGTTTACTATTGTTTTACTTGACTGAAAACATTTTTAGGAGCTACATTGCCTGGCCTATGAGGTATGTTTATTTTATGTGCTTCTTTCTTTACACTTTCTTGTTGATGGGGAGGTCTAACTGAGCAGAAACAATTTATAATTAAGGCCTTCAGAAAAAAAAGTTCAGACCTAAAAGATTTAGTAAGAAAATGTCCTCAATATAAATATAATTTCCAAATGACTCATTGAAATGTATAGAGATTATTACCACATGGAAACAAAATGTGCCCACATTAGTCGAACAACAGTACAATAACTTTATCTATAAAACAATTTACAAACTGGCAACTGTCCTATGATCATTGGGACATCACAATATATGTATGTATTATATGATCTTAACAAAAACAAGAATAGCAACATAGGATGCATATTGGATATTGCACTTTCAGTACAGATACGTGTTTATTAATTAATTAATTAATTCATTCATTCATTATTTGTTAAAAAGGTAGATGGACTAGTCTACTGACACTTTTCAGCCATGATCCAAAGAGGTTAAGTATAGGCAAATATTAGTAAATTTATTAATGGAAATCAAAACATTCACCTTTTTATATGCAAGGAAACCGCATATACACAAAATTACCATTGACAGTTATATGTGGATAGAGGAACTTTATTTTATTATGGTATCAGACAGAAGTTATAGATATTGTGTACTTAACAAGGATAGGAGATTTTATGTTTTTAAAGTATCAAAAACCAAAGCAGAATAAGATGACCAAAGTCAACAAATTTAATAACCAACTGACTTTAAAGGTAGAAGATTTAGATGAATATAACAGGTAGGAGAGAGAGGTAGGGAATATGACAAAAAAGTAGGAGGGGAAGATAGGACGGTAGGGAGAGTAAGACAGAGAACATATGGTTCAGAGGAAGAAAATGGAAGCGGCAGAAAGAGATAAGGAATATAATGGAACAGCTTGAGGGGAAGTCAGGAATCCGAGTGCTCAAGACTTAGGAATTACAAGGAGCCTGATAAGGGTAAAAAAGAGACTGGAGAATTTTGTATGGAAGGAAAAAGCGAGTGAGAAAAAGGGCCAGAAGAATAAAATTAGTATGTGTGAGAGAGACAGAGAGACAGTGAAAGGGTAAGAAGAGTTGTTGAAAGATGAGGATGAACAGACCTACATGTAGTCTGGAAAAGTAGAATGATGCTTGTTAATGTTTGCTGAGGTCAAGAAATCTGAGAACTACAATACCTATTACTGGTTACATGATGGCCATTTTTAACATTTCTGTT
This sequence comes from Protopterus annectens, assembly GCF_019279795.1. Lineage (NCBI taxonomy): Eukaryota > Metazoa > Chordata > Ceratodontiformes > Protopteridae > Protopterus > Protopterus annectens. Next base: position 487,051,699 of record NC_056732.1, on the reverse strand, counting down.
CAAGTTAATTTACACACATTAGGAGAAATTTTATTCCATTGATTCCATATGCAGAAACCATAGATTGTCTCATTTTCTGCTAGAAGATGCCAGACTTGTACAGCAGAGGCTCAAATGGAATGAAGTTGTTAGAACCTTAGATAATTAATGCCATTTTTTGAAGTCTGAAACCATTGTTCATTGTATAAGATTTAGAAAGTTAGGAATTCTAGCCAGCTTAGCTTGTTTAAAGCTTCAAAATAATGCCAATTGGAAAGTTTGCTATTAGCAATGCATGCAATCCTATTATAGGCTACCTTAAAGTTAAGTAGTGTTACAGTGAGGCTGCCTCAGAATTGTGTCCAGTAGTTGCCAGTTCTAAATGGCCATCACTTGTTTCAGGAAATCTAGATATTTTCCAGTATATGAATGCAGGCACACCCTTTTTCTAGAAGATGCACATCAAGTGTGGTTCAGCTTACGATTAGATAATTGGTGATATGGGTATATGTTCTGTCAGCCCTTTTTAGGAACTAAGTTTGCTGCATTTAGCTTATAGCCTCACTGTCAGTCGTTTGCTAAAGTTGTTTAGCAAACTGAATTTATTGCACGGTGACGGCACTGGAAATAGAAAAAAACTATTATCAGAGTTATCAAAAATAAGAACCTAATCAAGAAAAATGAAACTTAAATTATTACTTTGTCCAAATGAATTGTACTATCACACTAGTCTGTCTGAAACAATACAAAAAGGTGTCTAAAGAGTTTTCTTTACACTAACATTAATACAATGAAAAAAACTCAGGTTTTCCAGTTTTCCTTTCTAATAATGATTTAGGCAGTTGTTAAAATATACTCCGTATCAAGCAATGTCTTTCCAATCTGTAATCATACTATCCTCTAGAAAAAAAGTTGGTAATGGAGTAGTATTAAAATGAGCAATTGATGAGAAATCACATCATCTAATCCTAGACTTGACATTCATTAGATAATTCTAATCTTCCTCTTCTTCTATGATAACATTGAATTGTTTACACTTGTGATTTCTTATTTTAAAACCTAAGTTACATAAAGCACATGAAAGAGCTTATCAAACAAACCAGAAAATTGTGGCATGATGAAGAGGCATTCACTGTAATGCCTCTTCAGTAATATAATATAGATTCAAAATGAACCTGAAAGTCAGTTCTTTGACACACACACACACACACACACACACACACACACACACACACACACACACACACACACACACACACACACACAAAACCCACAAAAAGCAAACAAAAAAAACCCAAAAAAAAATATAAAAATTTAACTTTTAAAAATAATAGAACTTATAGAAGATTGCAGAGTAGTAGTAGTAGTAGCAGGTAATCTAGATTGATGAAATTCTGAAAAATGTGAAAAATTCAGTTTTTAACGATTTGCCACTAATTTTTCTAAAACTAGCATTTTATGAAAAATGGACCAAAAATGGAAAAAATAAAATGGAATGAAATGGACCAAACAGAAATTGCCAAAAGAAAATTACCATTTTAATATGGAAACCTAACTAACAGCAGCAGTAGCATTCAGAATCCTTGCACTTTAGGAAATAAAAGGAATTATCTACTCTAGTCAATACAGTTAAATAAAAAATAATCATTTGAGTTATTTATAAAACTAAACCCCAAAATGTTCAAAAAATTTAGATTTTTCAAAGTTTGAGCAGGGAGAGCACAACATTTTGAGCCAATTGGGGGTGAGGAATTCTATATTCCTGAGTCTTATAATATATTTATATGCACCTCAATAATCTATATGCCCTCTCATCCAGACTTACAAATATATTGGGGATTGATCAAGTATATTGTTAATTGAGTTGATAGAATTACAGTACTTGCTTGAACCCCATGCATTTTTTAGATAGCATGCATTTTTCTGAAGATTATGACATCTGAAACTAGTATATCTAGACATTACAAAAAATTTATTACCTAAATGATTTACCAGTTCCTAAATTGAATTTTTTTTTTTTAAGAATTAAACAAAAAAAATGCGCCAATACAATGAAATCAAACTTAGCAATGAAACTTCTCACATAAACTAAACTTCTTATTTGAACTTTCCACATTCAGACAATCAAATTTGAAACCCACAAGTTAAGAAAATACATTTGAAACTTTGCAGATAAGAGAAAACTTATGCTTTGTTCTGTTTCATAGCCCCCAACACACATGAAACATACACATGCTCTTAATACAGTCTTTGTTGCACTATACCATATGATTGCTTGAGATTATTTAAATTAGTTACTACAGTATTTTTTGCATTAGTTGATGAATTTATTTCTGATAACAATAATGACAAAACAATGATGCACCAATGTTTCCATCATAAAAGTCTACATAAGCCAGTTTCCAACACAGTCATCATATCTCCATCGCAAAATAATGTGCCCACAATCTCCAGTTACAAAATAATCTCTGAATTAGTAAAAGCCATCTAATCTGTAACTGATGAAGAGGAAAAACAACTAAGCAAGAAACTTTAGCATCCTGCAGCTCTCATGCACACAGCCTTGAGGTACTAACAAAGTGCCTGTTGCCCTTGCAGCAATAGATGCCTGAGGAATGGATAAAAACATATGATAACTAAAGCAAGATACAATGGGACAATATTAAAATAAAGCGGAATAGCAACTGAATCCCCATTGCATAAAATTACAACATACTGAATGCATCCCCCTATTACAACACCAGAACCCATTACATTATCAGCAACACATACTTGTGAGAAGACTCAGCAAAAGCAGATAAAGCAAGCAAGCACTACAAGCTTTAGCATTAACAGCTCAAGCAGACCCAGCATAAGCAGCACACTCAGCATTAAAGACTCAGCTCAGGGCTCCTTAATGCAAAGCAACATTGTACACCAGATGAAGCCAAAACAAACAAACAATAAAAAAGAAAAAAGTGAACAGAAGGGTTCATTGAAAAAAAAGCCCAAAAACCAGGACACATTTTAAAACAATTTTTGTATAATTTAGAAAGTTAGGTTGCAACCACTTTATGTATGTTCACACTTGTTGAACATGATGCTAGACACTTGATGGCTACAATTTAGAACACTCAACTATGCTATTGAAAATGAGGAACACAAAACACCAATCTCTTGATACAAAAAACTGACTCACGCTCAACCTTAACTACGAAAAAACCTGACAAAACAACAAAAACAATAATGAAAATGCATAACTTCCACTTCTTTTTTTAAAAAAACCTGGATTCAAGACAAACAATAGAAAGTAATATGCATACAAAGTTCACAGTTCTCAGGTCTCACCACACACACAACTGTTCAAACCCTGAAGCAAGGTACAGGAGCACTGTTCACCTATAGTGGTGGGGTTCTTACTGTGGAAGCAAACCTGAGCACAAGGTACCTGGTTTTGATGTGACACCGCTCTTTGGCTGGTATCCTTCATTGGGAACCACACACCTTTCTGCACCTCTCGTTTTGAATTGTGGTACTGCTCAATGAAACACTGAAACTTCTGGGTTTACATTCAAGCATAAGCATGGTCAGCTTTATTGCTTGCCTTATATTTTGCATATTTTCTTTTATTGTATTCACAAATTGTACTACTTTGTTATTGTCTTAATATTTGTAACCATTCTTCGATTTTTTTTAGTTCTGTTTAATATGTATTGTGGAGCTTTTCTCACCAGACCCTCACTGAAAATGGGCTCATACCCAGTCAGACCTTCTCAGTAAACAAATCTCAAATAACTAAATAAATAAGTATATCCCAGATGGATAATGGAATCATTTATAACAATTAATCTTAATGCTGATATTCTGCCAAACAGTGCTCATGTGTATTGTGTCAAACACTACAGCAAATTGTTCTTGCTTTCGCTATGTAAAAATCAAAGGAGAAGCTTCTAAGTAAAATGTTGTCAAGCAATAATATTTTATTAAGCACTTTTGTCCTGTTGTTAGGACTTCTTCAGAATAATATTCTGAAGAAGTCCTAACAACAAGACAAAAGCACTTAATGAAATATTATTGCTTGACAACATTTGGCTATTGACCGCCTGATTCTAATGTTATCTTTTTGTTGGTTATTGGTCTTGTTTGGGTTACAGAAGCTTCTAAGTCTCTGACTTATGGAGGATAAAGACCTAGCTAAGCTATGTGGTCTGGCTTCAAGTAACTAGTGGGCACCAAAAAAGCCAGCTTGGGGAGGAGGGGGTGGGAGTAAGAGGAGACTGAGTCAATGTTAGGTCACCCATCTTGGATGGGAGAGAAGAAGCATGGTAAATAGCACTGGTGACAGTTAGTGGAGTCCAAATTAATAAACATCAGGAGCTCAGAACTGCAAGATGCAGCAGGTTCAGTAAAACATAACTCTGAGCTATAGCTGGTACCAACACACATAGAGAAACAGACATATATCACCTGCCTGGCATAGGAGCCCCACTTTAGCAGCCAGGAAAAGGGTTAAGGATAAAGAAAAATCTCAGTGAAAGTGTCAAGAATGCAGCTGGACTGGGATGGGGGGGGACCTAACCATCTGCCCCTATAGGTCAGGTTCAGCAGATTGGTGTCCATTCATGGCTGTGAGTAATGGCAAGCAATGGTGTCAGACTTTCTGACTCTGGAAGAAATTAGGTACTGTGGATACAGTTGAATGTCATATCATTGCTGTGGTCAAAAAGAGCATACAAAAATTAGAACAACAAGCATGTTGTCTGTTTAATTATTTAATATGTATGATCTTATAAAATGAACTGTTGCTACCTTTAGTATCTTCAAGCTTCTGCTACTTCTACCATCTAATGTCTGTCCTGACATCACTTATAAGAAAGTGCTTTGAAAGATATTTATTATCACTTCTGATCATTCCTGGTGATAGATTAGCACTTGTTGATCTCAGGCAATATGGTTTCATGAGGAAACAAATGACTTTTACCAATTTACTGGATTTTATGAAACTGTTAGTGACGTCATGGATTATGGTTTTAGTGGGGAGGCTGCATACTTAGATCTATCAGAGGTCTTTGACAGTATCCTTCATGCAACAATAATGAATTCCCTAGTAAAACATAAGATCAATCTTTGTACTATTGATTGGGTTAGGTGTTAGCTTAGATTTTAGTGCAAATGTGTTAAAGTTCATGGACACTTTTCAAAATGGTCAGAGATTGCTACTGGTGTTCCACAGGGGTCCATTTTAGGCGGTATAGTATTCAAAATTACATTTTCATGTTTGCCTATTAGTAATACTTTTGGATCTGTTAATATGCAAATGGCATTAAAACTGGAACATTTTTTAATATCACTTTTCAACTTTCAATTAATTTGTATCTGAATTATGAAAGGTTAAATAAAATGGGCTGTGATATCAATACATCTAGGCATAATCTTATGTATTTCAGACATTTCAAACCTAAACAACCTTTTATTTTGGGAAGTCATGTTATACAGGAAGTGAATGAATACAGAGACCTTGGTGTATAATTTAAGTTCTAAGCTTAGCATTTAAAAAAAAAATACATGATCTGTTAAGGCAAAGGTCATGCATGTTATGGGCCTCCTTTTGACTATTTTTTTATTGGATCTGTTGCAGTTCTAATAAAATTATTTATAACATCAGACCTATAATTGAATGCAACTTACTATTTTGTATATATTGAAGAGGGAACTTCTCTGTATAGGAAAGTGGTCAAAGAAAATTTATTAAACGAATTATGGAGTGTAGTACAATCATATATCAGAAATGCTTAGCTAAACTTATTTTCTATCATTTATTGCTGGTTATGTGGCAGATTGCGTCTAGCATACTATGCACTTCATGTTGAAGAAACATGACTTTTATTCAGTTTTAAATTGTTGCAATTAGGACAAACATCTCATGAAATAAATTATACCTTTAAATAACAAAAGCAAAACCACTTTTAGATCAAGATTTATCACCCAAAGTATTGGGAGATCATGAAGCAGGCTGCCATTACAAGTAGAGAAATGTAGTTCAGTAGAATCATTCAAGAAGTCTTTAGATTCCTCTTTTGATTTGAATGTCTATTCCATGACCTTGAAGCCTGTGTTATTATGGTCTTTATGCAGTTTACTAGAAACTGTAAAACGATACCTTCCTCCACTAATTGTCAGATGGGAAACATGTTTAAATTACCTTTCCTGCAGAGTATCTCAGACAAGTATGAGCAGAACTTGAATATAGGCCAAAAGGTAATCGAAACATTTGATTTGCTACATAATTTTCAGAAATTAGGTTATCAGCATAGAGCCATATTTGTATGTAGGGGTCATCAAGAAGTTATATATACATACATTCATATATATTAGACACCATCTGTAATGGTAAAGATTTTTTCAGACAGTTAAGAATCTTACTAGCAGAATAACTGACAAAACACCCCCAACAGTAAATCTACAAAAAGAATAATTTGCTTCTAATTTGGAAAAAAAGTGTTACTTTGCCCTTCTAACCCTTCCCTCAGTCACATCACTGTGAGCTACTTGGCAAAGTGCAATTTGCTTCATATACATAGGATATCAACTACTTTATTTGATGCACTGATTTTTAGAATCATCAACCTTCAGTTATTTTCACCATTCAAGAGATTAATACACATCAGACATTGCACATAACCATTTGAGAGTGCCGTGCAAAGGCAAACATATTTGTTAGGCCACCGTCTGAAACTCCAACTGGGAGAGATCATTTTTAGATAAGCTCCAGTAACTTGTAACAACATACCGATATCAAAAAGCATCTTCTTAAATCTAATTATTGCTCATGCTACAGACAAATGATGTATAATTTCAAACCATACACATCATTCCTATAGTAACACACTATAGGTATGCATTCATTATTCTTCTTAAAACACAAATGTTTTTATAATGTAAGCTTGTAATGTAATTATCTTATAATATCTGGTCTACCAATTACTTTTACTGTTGTTCCTGTCAATGTATGTCAATGTATGTCTGTCCTCTGTGATGCACATTATGGCTGTAAAGGGTCATTTTGACAAGTCTATCTAGGTGATTAATGAATAAATATATAAATATATAAATAAATATATAAATAAATATATATATATATATATATATATATATATATATATATATATATATATATATGTATATTTTACATATACTCTTTAGATCTATATGTGTTAATAGAGAAAGAAGTGTTGGTTGTTTCAGCTAGTCACTAAAATGGGAGACTTGTTTGTTTCAAATGCTTTTGAAGAATTCTTGTCACTTATTTCAACTCTCTTATTTATTGTGACTGGGATTCTTTTTTTTTTTTCAAACACCTTTATTGAATTATCACTTGTGACATAAGGAAATTAGCATTCATATAAAAGTAATCTAGGAGCGTTATACAGAAATAAGCAACTTCTCACCAAAGCAGCAAATATTTCAGTAGCAAATTCCCACCTTATCTCCACCCTACTTTATGCCTTTCCAATATATACCAACCTAAGGCAATTCGATCTAAACAATCTGGAGACCTGCTACAACAAAATCCCCAAATTTGCCACAGGGGCATCCTACCGTAGTCACCACTGTCTCTCACTTGCTGAACTGGGCTGGCTTGAACTCCCTCACCTCCTTCAATGGTATCAACTCACACTCGCCCACAAACTAGTAAACCATCCATTAAATGTCCCATCCCTCCAGAATCTACTCCAACCCTATCACACCACCAGACCACTAAGATTCAGCAACAAAAATCACTTGCAGATCACTAAAGCCAATAACTCTGCTGGTGAAGCACTATTCTCTTCCGTCATAGCCAAACTATGGAACTCTCTCCCACCCACAATTACCTCCATACCATCATGTACCCACTTCAAAACTTTACTAAAAGAGCACCTAAAAACATGCTGGCTATGCCCTTGCAACTCCCACTCTAATATCACCCACCCATCCAACCACTACCTTTCTTTCCACCCCACTAACTACCTTGATTATGGTAAGCTCAGATGCTCAAAAGCCTAGTACTTATTCTACAGCAGGACCTTCTTATTGTAACATTTGTTAATGTCTGTTATGTACTCTACCGATGTACTATGTTCTTCATCTGTAACTATGTTTGTAATTAATTGCTGTGTTAGTCAAATTGTTAATCGCTATGTAAATCCAGTGTAACTACTGTCTGTATATTTTAACTGTGGAGTTTTTCTCCCTGGGCCTCCACTGAAAATGGACATATGTCCAGTTGGACACTCCAGGTCAACAAATGTAAACAAATAAATAATCAAACTATTTTAACATAGCACACACACACACACACACACACACACACACACACACACACACACACACACACACACACACACACACACACACACACACACACACACACACACATATATGGGGCTACTGTAAAACTTTGAAAATACACTTCTTCGAAATTATACAGCAGACCCTGTGTTCCGCGAAAGTGACCTTACTCGAAAGTGCACTTCTGCGAACATTGCTTCTGTGAACGTATCGCACCACAGTGGAGGACAGTAGGAAAATGTTCTATGTCCTCCACTGTGGTGCAATAGTCATGGACCTTAGGGTTAGGGGATGGGTTATGGTAAGGGGATAGCCCTACTAGCTATCCCCTTACCATGACCCATGCCCTAACCCTAAGGTCCGTGACTAGTGCACTAAACTGCAGTATGTAGCCCGTTTGCTGAAGCGGGTTTTGCGAAAGTGCACTTTCGCGTAAGTGCACTTTCACTTAACCCAGGGTCTACTGTGTAATTTTGTAGAAGTGTATTTTCAAAGTTATACATTAGACCCATATATATATATATATATATATATATATATATATATATATATGTAATATATTATATTAGATTATATATATATAATCTAAGCAATATTACATAAATTATTCAATTTCTGCCTTTTTTAAACAAGAAACATCTTTATTAAACCATCACATAGGCAATCATACATTTATATAAATGAAAACAAACCACACCGACACAATCCTAGTCGCAAGCATTTTACATCAGAAACCACACTGACACACTCCCAGTTGAAAGCATTAATTTAATTCTTGAAATCTCAGCTATTACCTATTTCAAAGCAGTTGCTGGGATTTGTATTTCTGAGATTGGTTAACAGTTTATATCTGAACTGATAGTAGTTCATTTACAAAAATTCATTTGGTGTGTGATTCTATTTTGTATGATCTATATTTCTAAACTTTAGATTGTCTAGCACTGGAGGAAATCATGTTCTTGTCCATAAGTGGAATCTTCTAGTGTTTGCACACAAGCTCTGTGGATTGGATTTGAATGACAGTAGCTTTAAGTTAAAGTGGACAGGAGAAAAGAGATGTATGCAGAGATTGGTAGTCAAATCTAAGTTGAAGAGCAATGCACCTGTAATATTTTAATATTGTTTTCATAATTTCTTAACTTGTCTAGAGTTTATATGATAGGGACTGAATTCTAGTTGAGCTATCAAAATATTAACTGTAAGTGCTCCAAGCCTGTGCAATAAGTTATCACTGGAGGTCAAAGAAAGTATTACTTTAGTTACTACCTTTAAGGCTAGTCTTAATGACCGGATGGGTAGAAACAAATTGACACCAAGGTTATCATGTACAGCCCTACATGATTTGGGCCATAAGCATCATTAAGTGCCTTAAAAGGATGGAAAATCTTTTAAGTGTAATTGTACATATGGCTAGACATCTTGTGGTCCCTGTGATCACTTGACTAGTGCTGTTCCTGTTTTCTTATGTTCTAGACTCTGGTGTGATGGAATCTAAAATAATATATGCCTTGAGTTGTGTGGTTATTCCATTCACCATGTGCTCAGTATAGGTACTGAATGATAGATCTCCAAATAGCCCTATTTAGTTTCGTTGGTGGTCATGTTTAATTTAATTTTGGAGGTTCAGTAATATTCAGCTTGTTGCTGAGACTCAGCTTTGAGATGGATGTGTTCAGTGTGAGTTTGTTAATTTCAAATGATGGTACAGGGTGACAAAGTCTGCGATTGTGAAGCAATATCTAAATAGAAGTACATCATCAACATACAGAACTGCTATTGATTGATGCAAGGTGGCTGATGGTAATTGTCACTGATGAATTAGTAGGACAGTATGAGGCTCATGCCTGTATTTGCAGTGTACTGCCTGTTAATGTTCCTGTCGCTGAAAAGTGATTTCCAGACTGAGCCATTCTTCAAGGGAGATAGCATTTAAACCAACTGACTGAGCTTGCTCAAAAACATAGTAGCCTGAGTTTATGCAGAAGGTTATGATCTGCAGTCTTAAAAACCTATCTGAGAGGTAAGAAAAGGCCATCCATGCTCCATACCTGTTCCATCACTAGCAGTATATATAACAGTAAGCATTTTGTACACAAAATGGAATGTGTATTGTGGATCATTGACCAGCTAATACTTGTTAATGTAGACTTCAAGCTGGTTATACTTTTGATGATGGGGTGGAAATTGCAGGGGTCTTGTGAAGAATTAGAATGATTATGCAGTCCAGAATTGTGGTGGAACTATACCCATGATCAAGAGCTGACTGATGATTTGTTTAAGTGATATGACTGGAACCATGTATAGAAAAGAGGAGTAAACAGATTATAGTTGGAAGTTGTTATTCTTGCTTATTTTTTCAGGTGTTTTCTGTCATCATCTAGATATAGGCAGGAGCCCCTCTTTTATTGCATAATGACTGTGTATTAAGAAATATCCATTATGTCAGTGAACAATGGGGAAGGTTCCATCTTTTCTACTATGCAACTGTTTGTTTAAGGATGAGTTATAATGTTGTAACTTGGTTGCTGCACTGTAAGCATGGTACACCGGTTCAACTAGTCCCATTACTGAGTAAATATTGCAGGACTATTAAAATCACCTACTTACTGACTTGTATGCCAAGTCTCTCCATTCCACTGTATAACTGAGGCATTAGCAAGAGACACTAAAATCACATGATTAAATAAATTATAATCAGAGATTCTCAACTGAAGTATACAAATCTGTAATTATATAGCCAACAATATTACCAAATTAAGACAACCTGAAAATGTTCCAGTGGAATTGATGCTCTATCCCAGTTAACAAACAAACAAAATAAAATTAATGAATTCAAAAAATATGCTTTGGGGGAGATAATGTAACATTTAAAATCAACCTTATTCCACCAAAGAACAGTTATCCAAGGCCAATGGCATAACCTGATTCTTCCACACTATTCAGTTATTCTCTGCTTAGGCACAGCCAGTGGATCTACTCTATGAATACCACATGGGTAAGATTACTGAAATGACATGATTACAGCCAATGCCTGCTATATGTTCCTTTTGTGCTGCATAATCATATGTGATTCACTGCAGTCATTCATATTATCTCTTGTGCTGCATAATTATGTGTGATTCACTGCAATCATTTATGTTATCTCATTAAGGCATCACAAGTAATGGCCAGATGGTGCTACTATATAACTTAAGTGTTATTGTCTCCCTGTCAATGCCTGACTACAGAATCAAAGCCCTCACTACCCTTCCATTATGTTACCATTCCAGAGTAATGCAGGACCACTGAGCTCAGTACAAGAATGTACTTTAGGTAAGATCTTTACTATCTAGATCTGTTACGCAGATAGGACCAGAGCCATCTGCTGAGGACTGAATTCTGTGCATCTGTCTCATCAGTTGTTGGTTGTGTAATTAACCAGGTTCATTGATATAATCTGATTATTACACAGACATGCAATCTCCTTTTTCTGCTGGTAAACTTTTCTGTCTGATTAGTTAAGATCAGTGTAGCCATCTGGGCAGTAAGACATAGCACCATTGGTGTTACCTTATAAAAGTACAATAGGCAATGCTGCCCTTCTCCCACTACAAAATATTTGTGATAGAACACTGCCATGGAAAGAATATCCTCCAGCCACTTAGCAGTTGTTGTATCAGTATAGCTTCTGTGACATTGTCTTATAGTAACTCTTCCATTGTGTTATCGGTGTGTGACTATGTAGGTTGATTACTACGCCAAAGCTAACTTTCACTCGTCACACTGTCGTTGTTGTTGTCATGTCATTCTACAGTATAGCTGATTAATGCATCACATGTCAAGCTTGCCATAGCTAAAGCTTTATTTTTCCATACATATTTTGTGGTATAAGGCATAATTACCTTACAAGTTACTTAACTTATTGGGTTTATTAACCCGGTGAGTGGGTTCATCCAGAGACCTTTTTCAGTCATGACCTGGGTGTTTAAGCACAAATATTTACATTGCTGAAGAACCATGGCAAAAATATAACACAATAAAATAAGTTTCAAAGTCAAAAACAGTTACAGACTATATACAATGTTATACACATAATAGTGATCTATAACTCCTCATGAAATTTCATTACAGTGATGTTCAGTGCAGAATAGAGTTGCAGGCTTTAAATAACATCGCTCAGGTTACTGATATAAAGGGTCATTACTCTTCACTGGTGTGGACATTACATGCAAAATGTGAAACATTTTGTGTGTAACACAGCATTGTGAGACAACAATACCATGGAATGTACACTGAGTTAATTACAGAAGTTGAATTACTATATGAGAACATCAGGAGGAAACAGTGTGAGAGAAGAGATAGTAAACAGAGGAAGAATCAAGGAACTATGAAATGTGAGAGCAGCGTCACCACTGGGGAGGGGGTTGACAGAACAAATCTGGAGACTTCTGTTGACATACATACAGTGGTTGACTGATGTCCGATTAACCTACTGAAATAGATTAAATACTGTATGTGTTGGATTTTGCATTTTGCATGCTGTGGGGCACTGTGAGACTAGCTCTCATCCAGAAAAAATGGCATTTGACACTGTCCTTTACATAGCCATATAGTTTGGTTCTGAATGTTTTATATTTAGTAGCTTGTCTTATTTATTGTGGAAGCCTGTTCCAGTTGTAATTAACCCTAACCTGCATTGAATCTCACTGCAATAACCAAGAAATGGATCTCAGCAATGTTTCAAGATTGCACACAGGGGTCAAGAGCCAGGATTCCAAAGAGCTGCCTACGACACCTTTAAGATGCAACACAACTATTTTTTTTTTTTGGGGGGGGGGGGGGGGGCTTGCTGATATGCATGGTGTGCATATATCTCAGTATATCTTCTATACACTGTGCCAAGATGTACTAACAGAATAACATTGTGAGAAACAGCCTGCCTGGAATTAAACATATTTGTCCAACTTATGTAAAATGTGGGAATCATAACTACCAGGAAGTTGCATACACATGTTAATAACGATCCCTTCTGCAAAACAGAATACCTTGTAATTGAGGGAATTGTATCCATTCCTAATGAAGTATCTCTAGGATTAAGAGACAGAGGAATATTTTATGGTCACAGTAATGCAATCTATGGAAACCAGTTACTCAGGGAAGTGGACAGTGTTGTAAAAGTTAAAAGTCACACAGTGCTTGCCCTCTCCTCTTCAGTCCTCTGGAACAATATGTACTCAGTAATGTGTAACAGTATAACACAAAATAACTGTTTATCTGTGAAGCAGAAACCTTGGAAATAACCAGGGTGCCTCCAGTTGGTCAATGAAATGTCCCTGTGGCTAATATAGTAAGATCTACACATACCTTGGTGTCAAAGTTATAGGAAAACCACACACTCCCTGAGATTCAGCATTTTAGTGAAATACACTGATCAAGCTCCAAATGATATCCTAGTCCATTGAAAAGTAAGCTACTATCTTCTCATGAGCATGGGCAAGGTAGGTGACACACTGCCATAACATTTACAAGGCCTAGGTCTGCATTGATGTGCATTCTGTTTAATACAGCAGGTGGAAAGGTAATGCTTCTCAGTACAATCTGCTGTAACTTTGAATATGTCTGCTATTTACTACTCTGATATTTCTCAATGTACTTGCATTCTTATTGTTACAAAATAAATACTAGCGAGCCGACACACAGCCAGGTTCAAACATTAAACTTTTATTGTCCGGTAAACGCTTTCACAACGCAAAGTTGTTTCCTCAGACCATTAAAAAAATCACATTGAAAACATAGCATTATATACTTAGGTTCATAGGTTCATACTAGGCTATCTGCCCTAGAGCATTTACAAGCCTAGCCAGAGTGTGTTTGGCTTTTACCACCCCTTGGAATGAGTTTACTGTGCCCTTTTTAAGGTTAGTTTACTGTGCCTCTGTCTAGCAGTGACACAGAAGTGACCCCCGGGGTAAACCTACGATCTCCCATCCACTCGTCAAGATTCCTCTTGAAGAGAGTTAGTGAGGGGCTCTGTCAAACATGGACTGGGATTCTATTCCAGAGTGAAGGGAGCCTCTGGGTTATGAATCTGTCCCTCCAGCATGTCCTATTTATTTCTGTGCTGAGGTTCAAGTCTCTTGATCACGTAGCTCTGAGGGATTTGGATTTTCTGAGATGGAGCATGTCCATTAATTCCGGGCTGGACATGGCTTTGTATGTCAGGTATAGAGCGCCTCTGAGTAGGCGGTATGCAACTGAGTAGAGCTGGAGTTTCTTTAGCCGAGCAGCAAATGGCATCTGTTTGAGTCCCTTGATCCTTTTTGTGAGGTACTTTTGGGGTCTTTCTAGTTGCTGCAGGTGTCGGGTAAGGTACATCCCAAATGGGGCATTGTATTCAATTATGGGCCTGATGAGGGAAGAGTAAAGGGGCACAATGACCTCCCTTGATCTAGATGTGAATCCATTCATGATAAGGTGGGCTATATAGAAGGTCTTTCTAACCACTTGGGCAATGTGATTGTCAAAGGAGAGGTTACTATCAACTTGGGTCCCTAGGTCCCTAATTACTTCTTAATGGATTACCACCTATGTGGTAATTTGTGGGCACTTTGTTTTTCCCAAAGGGTATGACTCTACACTTTTTGGCATTTAGTTTAAGGTCATGGCTCTGGCACCATTTATCCGTTTCTATGAGACCCTTTTGGAGGATGCTTGTGTCAGCTGGAGAGTCAATTATGGTGCCCAGTTTGCAGTCATCTGCGAACTTGGTCAGCCACAGTCCTCCCGTATTAGCCTGTACCTCAGAAAAATATATACCGAATAAGAGAGGTCCCAGGACTGAGCTCTGTGGGATGCCACTTGTGACTGGTTTAGAGTCTGACATGGCTCCAGCAATTCTGACCATGTGGGTTCTGTCCTTGAGCCAGTTTTCAACCCATCTTATGACATAGGGGTTTATATTTAAGCTGGAGAGCTTGTCTATGATGCCCGAGTGGGGTATTGGGTCGAAGGCTTTTGCGAGGTCCAGGTAGGCTGTGTGAACCCTCATCAATGGCCTTGGTGATTGTTTCAAAGAAGTCAACCAGGTTCAAGAGGCAGGATCTGCCCTTAACAAAGCCAAATTGGGTAGGATCCAATGTCTGTAGGTCCCCAATGTCTTTGTTTATGAGTTCCATAATGATCCTCTCCATAGCTTTGCAGACCAGGCTAGTCAGGCTTATGGGGCGGTAGTTTCCAGGGTCCGTAGAAGCACCTCCTTTGTGGTGTGGGACCACTGTTGCTGTACGCCATTCTTTGGGTACATATCCTGTAGTAAGGCTGTGATTGAACAGCAGCCTTATGTGTGGGTTCAGTTCTTCTTGGATTTCATGTAGTACACCGCCCGGAACACCGTCTGGTCCCATTGATGCTGTGTTTTTTGCTTTGGAGAGGGCGGCTCTCACCTGGGCCTCTGAGATATCAGGGAGGCAACACTGCTGGGATAGATATTTGTCCCTTTGGGGGGGGGATTAGTTTGCACTGAACCTGTCTGCTAGGATGTTGGCAATGTCTGTGGGTTCAGTGTATTTTTTGTCATTATGGACTAACTCTGAGCATATCTGGGAGTTGCCACCCAGGTTTCTAACATAACTAAAGAAAGCCTTATGATTATCTTTAGTGTCTTGTGCAGTGTTTCTCTCAAAGCTGGCCTTGGATGATTTTATGAGTGATGGTAGTTTTTTGCTAGTACTGATCAGAGATTACTTCCCTTTTAGGGATTTTGCTCTATCATGTAGTAGCTTCCTCCTTCTGTTGTATAGCTTATTTATGGCTGAGGTCCACCAGACAGGATGTCTGCCTTTGGGGGAAATGGGTCTTGGTTTTATTTGGGATTGCATGATCCATGTATTCCTGAAGGTGTCCATAGTATGCGTTTATAAAGGATTCAGCAGATTGGGCTGTAGTTTCCACTAGCCCAGGGGCCTTGAAGGATTCCGCTTTGGTTTTAAGAAGTGTGAAGTCTGCTTTTGAGAAGTTCTTAACTGTGGTCTTCTGTGCTGGGGGAGGGGGCAGGATGTGGATTTCCAGTGAGATTAATTTATGGTCCGATCTTACCAATGAGGGGTATACTTCTGGTATGGAACATTGTGTCCCCATGTTTGTGATGATCAGGTCTAGTATGTTTTCCCCTCTTGTGAGAGTGGTGACTAGTTATTACATAGCATTTGAGTTTATGAATTCTAGGAACCTTTGGGCTAGAGTGTTGGGGCTTGTGTAATGCTCCCAGTCTATGTTTGAGTAGTTGAAGTCCCCCAATATGATGGTGTTTGGGGAGACCTTCATATTCTCCATTGTCTTCAGGAAGGCCGAGTGGGGTTCCTGAGTTTGAGAGGGTGGTCTGTAGCATGCTACAAACTGGAAGGCAGTTTTTCCCACTGTTAGTTGCACATGGATGGTTTCCGATGCTTCTTGCAATGCCACTAACCTGGAGGTGTGGGTATCCTTGATGAAAATGGATACTCCCCCTCCTTTTGTGGTTCGGTCCAAGTTTTGGGGCCGAAAAGCATGATATGAGGTATAACCTGGTAGTGCTGGGGTGCTCTCGGGAGCCTTGAACCAGGTTTCTGTCACTGCACATACATCGATGTTCTCCTTACTGAGGAGGGCTTCGAGAGCGTGCATCTTGAGGTTTAGACTTCTGGCATTGGGCAGCATTACCCTTAGTTTCTTTCTACTAGTGTTGTCTAAGGAGGTGGGTTTGTCTTTTGAGCCTTGCCTAAAAAAGGCACTATGGGGGTGGCAAGAGCCTTTGCCAATATCCAAAAGCCCAGGGGTGACAGGTGCAAGCTGTCCCTTGCGAAGCAGCGTGGCTTGTCGAGCATGTCATCCCAGGCAGACAGACACTGGATCCTCTTTGAATGACACCAATACTTAAGCCAGTTGTTGAAACTGATCATTTTGTCTTTATACTGTGGCATCATTCTTGGTGAGGGTAAGATGCTGCTCAAGGTCAGTGTCATACCGGCCTGGGCTACATAATCAGAGAGCTCCTCTATGTCTCTTTTCATGTAGTCAAGGGAGGTACGTCTCAGGTCATTCACACCAGCATGGACAATGACTGAGTCATATTTGTACCTGCTTTGGAATGACCTATGTGCTTGTGTTATGTGGCAGATTCTAGCGCCCGACAGGCAGCTCACTGTGACCCTCTCCTTGTTTAGCCTGGTGAGCGGGACGTCAGTGTGTCTGACTATAGAGTCACCTATTACAAGTGTTTCAGGTATGTTGTTAAAGCAATTCAAAGTTCCAACACTAGTAAGCAAAGTGATTCCAGCAAACCTTGGATCCTGGTAAAAATGATTTATTGTAGAATAAAACAAAACAATAAAAACTGTACCATCAAAGAAACACTCCACTGTAGTACTAAGCGCTTTCTTCCTCAATGTTAACGGGCATCTTCAGAGTACAAAACACTGATCTCAGTCCATCCCTTAAATACTATTGTGTAAGTGAATAATTGAATCAATTGAGTTTAATTGACATCAAGAGGAGGTAATTGTTAGTAATATAATCAAAATACTCTAAAAAAACTCTAAAAAAACAGCCTAACGAACAGATACATGTAACAATAATCAAATGTAAAAATGATAGCATACTGTTAAAAAAACGTAAATAGAAAAATATCCAACCTGTCATATTGTAAATGTGGTAATAAAATGTTGCATATAAATACATAAATAGATAATCAATTCATAAATTTATTACAATGCTGTGTAATATCAATATGATGATTAAATGTAATTTTTATGATTTCATTAAAATTTTCTTAAAATTTTTATTTAAATTTTATTAAAAACTTGGATAGAAAAAACTAGTATATTGGGACATAAAAATTTTTTGTGACATAAAAATTTTTGTTCATATAAAATGTGATTTCAATTTAAGTATGCTAGAAATGGAAATAAACTCATTGATGCCTGGCCAATTGCTAGCGTTTAACCTAAGTTGCCATAAACATTCTTTGGCTTCAAGCATTGCTTTCTCATCTCCCCCTTTGTGTATATTATGTGGGACTCTGTCTATGACAAAGAAAAGAAATCTTTTAAAGTTCACACATTTTATACTATGATTGTATAGAGCACTTGTTTTTTTGTGTTTTTTTGATATCTCTCAAGTGTTCCATAATGCGTTGTCTTAACTTCCTAATAGTTTTGCCTATATAAAATGCTTGGCAAACTGTACAAGATGCGGCATAAACAACCATAGATGAGTTACAGTTGCAATGGCCAGGACATCGAATGGTCTTTCCAAAATTGGCAATTGTAATGTAAGGACTATCGTTTATATATCTACATATATGACATGCCCCACATCTGTTCATCTTAGATTTGTTAAAAACATCAGTTTTGTTGCTGTTTTCAAAGAGATTTTTTAAGTTTTTACCTCTACTGTATGTCGTCTTGGGTTTAACACCCAAGATACCTGCAAGTTCAGCATCATTCTCAATAATACTAAACCATGTTTCCTGGACTATATTAATTATCTTATGTGATGTGTCGTTGTAAAAAATTATAAAAGTATCATGTCTCGTCGCAGCTGAATTTGATTCAACTGTATCAGGTAGACCATGTCTAATAATAGGTTTGTAAAACACAGATCTTTTGGCTGTAATTTCTTTACTAATTTTATGAACAAATTCAAATGGATATCCCCTAGCAAGAAACATATTAAGCAAATTTTCCAACTCCTTTAAAAATAATATGTTCTCGCTGATAATTCTGGACAGCCGAACCATCTGCCCTTTTACTAAATTTCTTTTTTGATGGACTGGGTGGCAGCTGTCAAAATGCAAAAAGGAGTTGGAATATGTTGTCTTCCTAAATATACTAGACTCAAAATGATTATTGTTCACCGAAAGAACAATGTCTAAAAATTCACAATTGTTAGAAAAAATGTGACTAGTGAATTTAAGAAAACTGGTGGTTTGACCTAAAAATTCTGTGAATTCAATAAACTCGTTTTTAGAACCACCCTAAAATATAAGAATGTTGTCCAAATATTGTACATACAACAACACCTTGTCCCAATGTCTACTGTTGAAAATGTGGTCAGATTCCCATTGTGCCAACACTAAATTTGCATAAATGGGGGCACACCTGGCCCCCATTGCTACTCCTGTTTTTTGCCTATAATATTCTTCATTGAAGTATAAAAAATTATTTTCGAATACTAATTCAAGTATTTCAGTAAGTAGTCGGTTCTCAATGCTGTTCGTTGTTCTGTGCTTGTTTAAACAGGCTTCAAACATTTCTAAACCTTCCCGATGAGGTATAACTGTAAATAAGTTGACAACATCTACAGTTGCCATAATAAATGGGGAATTGAAGTCAAAGTTCATTGCAAATTGTCTGACAGATTCTAAACAATGCCAAGAATCCCCTAGAATATAAGGTAATGAGTTTAATATACTTTTCCATTTAAAATCTACATATGCGGCTAAAGCTTCTGTCTTTGATCCCCTAGCTGACACAATAGGTCTGAATGGGGGATTTTGTAAACTTTTGTGAATTTTGGGGATCCCAAATATAGAGGGAATAATGGGGAATTCTACAGAAATGTAATTAAAGCCTTCTTTATCTACCCTCGCGTCCATTAAATATTCATATAACAACCAATCAATTTTTGTGTATGCTCTGTTTATCTCATGTTTACTAACTTTATCATAGGTATCAGTATCTTCCAATAGCGTATTCATCCTATTGTATTAGTCATTGCTAAACATAATAACAACCCCACCACCTTTATCAGGTTTCATAATTCTGTATTTGTCAGAAACTGTGAGTTCCTTGAGACAAAATCTCTCAGCTGATGTCAAATTGTATCTTTTATTAGTCTTACTAGTTAAGATCCTTCTAATCTGACTCTCACATAGTTTCTCGAATACCTGTATCATGTGATTTGTGGGGGGTATAAAAGTGCTAGAATGCTGAATGGTAATAACTCTTGAATCTACAGTAGGGGTACCTATATTGTGAAAAAACATTTTCAAATTTAACAGTCTAGTATAAATTTAAAGGTTTACCAACACATTCCCTATATCTAAATTAAAGGTGGGTACAAAAGTAAATCCTTTACTGAAAAGGGATAAATATTCTTTGCCAAATGGTTGATCAGTAAAATTGTATAAGTTAAAACCATTATACGATGTAATAAAACATTCAGAGGAGGTCATAGTTTCCAACTCTAAACTACTAGTCATAGTAGTATCAACAATATTTTGTGATGTGTCTACAGAAAATTCTTCAAAAAAATTGGTATTGTCAGCAACTATTTGAGGTCTATATTCATCAGAAATATCAACACTATACACAGTGATGTTAAATTGATCTATCTGTGCCATGAATTGATTCTGTGAAAAGGTCGATTGTGACTTGGGCATTGTTGATAAATGTAATTCCCCTGTCGTTCTCTCAACCTTTCTGACCTCCTCAGGACAGGTTGTTCTAAAAAAACCGGATGTGTTTCATCGTAACTATTTGTATTAGGATTATTATTAACTCTATGAGGTTGCTCATCCATAGTAATGGGGTTGTTTATGTTATGACCATTTACCCCTGGTGTTTTAGTGTAGTATTTCATGTTTTTATATTCCTTAAAATGAACATACACCTTTTTATTTTTATAATCTGAAGTGTCCCTTTCTATTTTGTGATTTTTAATATCAAGACCTTTGTTAATAAATCTATCCATATCTCTATAGATGTCATCCAATCTAAACTTGTTATGTTCAAACAAAAGGTCTTGTCTGATACTTCTGTCTAGTAAGCACAATTTCTCATTCATATCATTTAGTTTCTCAGTATTGTTACGTATAATAAGTCTCAAAAGTTCTAACCCAGTTCTGTCGAAAATCTGTAACAATTCTTCAAAAATGTCAGTACCTTCAACAAAACCGTGTGGTAACTTAAATACTCGTAAGCCCTTAGGCACTTGGCCCAATTCCAGTGAACGTTCCAAAAATGCATTGTCCATTTGTAAAGATTTGTAAGATTTTAATATCTTCTCAAATTCGACAAACTGCGAGTTCATATCCTGTTGTACTGTGTTCTGCCTTAAGGGCTGTGACTGTTTGGCAAACTGACTTTGTGAACTATGTATTGCATGTGTTTTGTTTTGGGGTAGTGGTTGCTTGGATGTCTGCTTTGAAGGTCTCTGCTGCTTTGGCAGATTTTTATTTAGAGCCTCTGAGTATGTTTTTGTGTGTTTATGTGTTTGGTTTGCAGTTGTGGTAGGTCTATGTGAGACTGGATTTGTGGTGTGTGTGGTTACCTTCTCCTCCTGACTGGTTACGCCAGTACTGAGTCGAGAGAGCTCAGCCTCCAGTTTGGCTATATGGTTGCATCTCTCACATATATTTGTACTTGTTGGGAGGAGGAGAGGGTTGTCTGTGTACATGAGGCAGTTGAAACATTGCCTCAAGATTCCCAGATTCACCAGCTGGACTGGAGAGGAAGCCAGCAACTGACCTTTTGACATGCTAGAACAGTATAAGGAACTCCTTTGTAATTGAATCAGAAAGGACCAATAGGGGATAAGGTACTCAAGAGGATTATATGAGGATGTAGTGCTTTTTTAGTTTATTAGTGCTTAACTTATAAAAATTGCTTATATGAGCAAGTGCAGGGTTTTAGATTGAGAATAGAGTGTTTAGTTTGAGAGTTAGAGCAGTTCCAAGGGAAAAAGTGATGAGTAGACTTTGTGGAGCCGGGAACAATTTAAACCCGATTAAGCGGCGCTGCCCCATGCTGCGCTATGCGCCAATTCATGCAAAAGCACGCTAAAGCGGGCTTTAAAGCAGGGGGTAAGAAAGAGATAGGAAATGGCCCAAAATGGCCAATAAGCCACAAGTTACTGGGTTGGAACCACTCCTCAAAGGACAGATAGGCTGCTCAGAGCTCCCCACTCCCACTGGCGAACAAAGAAGCTTCCCCCTATCCAAATAAGGATATGGGCAACACAGGAACTATGACACAACCCAGAGATCAGGAATACCTGAAGACTGGACTATTCTTGTTCAGTTAAGGCAGAAAACAAGGATTTTTTTTTGTTTTTTTTGTTTTTTTTTTTTACAAAGTAGTAGAAATTCGGTACAGAAACACAGTAAATGCTTTAATTTGGCTAGCGCACTTGAGTGTGTTGCCTACCAGTTAAACTAAGCAAAAACAAACTTTAAAAGTGCAAAAAACTCAGAAGTACAGGCAGGAATGCAGTAAAACAACTTTGCAGAACTTATTTAGTTAAAGAAACTCGCTTTTTGGCGAAAAACAGCAGTCAGAAATAAGTAGGCAGAAAAATACTTATAATCAATAGAAAGTCACTCTTCCACTCACTGCTGCTTGTAGAACTCTGCAGGACACCACGAGGAGCTGTGCTGAGTCAATTACAAGCGCAAAAGCTCGCTAAAGCGGGCTTTAAAGCAGGGGGTAGGAAACGGCCAATAAGCTACTAGTTACTGGGCTGGAAACAAATCATCCAATCAACTACAGAAAATAATTAAAAAAAATCAATTTAACATTGACTGTGCATAAATTACTAGACTGGATTTCCTAATCTACCAATCACATACAATTCTATAAAGTCTTATCCTATTGAAATAAAGACCTAAAATCTAACATCCAATCAGTAAAACTATTTTCAATAACATGATTGGTTAGATATACCATGAATAGTTATATTGTACATGGTATGACTGGCTGATAGACAATATGCACTTAAAGAGTATGTGTTACGCTTATCATCAAGTAAGATCTTATCTCTAAGCTAATCTGTCACTACTTTCCCTTCTCTTTTCTTATATTGCTTCCCTTCCTCCTCTCCTATTTTAGTGCTTGTCTTTCTCCTTCTGTTACTAAGATTAGTTCTTTATAACATTATTAATCAATTTTGCTCTCTGTTTGGTGCCTTGTTCTTGATGTTATTTCAACTACTTAATGTTATTTTTAGAAATATGATCCTCTCTTTGTATATATCTGTTATTTGCTACTATATTTTTTATTTGTCTATTCATCTATGATGATTTTGTCCATTTGCTTGTCTATTGTAACATTTTGTGTTCAATTTTATGTGGAGCTTTTCTCCCCGGGCCTCTACTGAAAATGGAAATGTATCCAGCTAGACTAGCCCGGTCAACAAATGTAAAATAAATAAATAATAAATAAATATATCCACATGCTAGCAAGAGCTATTTCATTTCAATCATAATCATATTAAAACAAACCATATTTATAAACAGATATTTTAAAAATATCTCCCAAAATTCAATATCTTATATTTAAAGGTGGTGTACAATGAAACCAACTACAAGTACTTTGTGCAACTTAAACAGGCTATACATACAACTAGATCACTTTTAAAAGCCCTTTTTAGCTAAGCTATTTCTCTCATAGTTGTCTTATTTTAAAAACTAAGATGCCTTCATTTCAAAACTATACGCAGAAACGTCTTATAAAAGATAACCTTGTTGAACAACTTATTATAACTTTAAAGGCAATAAGAATGAGGCTTGTTTGGCAGTTCATAACACTCCAATCCTTTGAAGAAAATGTCAGTAAGTCTCAGAAGCCAGTTTGACATAACACGTAGCCCACCCATTTCTTTCAGTTTCTGTGTATTTCCCTACCTTTATATGACATAAGCTGCATTGTAGCAGATGCTGTTTAAATAACATGGCATGAGCAGCTTCTGCTTGATTCCTTTTCAGCATTATCATTTGCACCGACTCACAGATAGTTTGTTGTTACCATCTTTAAGCATACAAGAACAAGATAATGCCAATAATCTTCATAGCCTGTCTATGCAGGGTAGAACATTTCAAAAATATTAATATACAGATATGAAAGAGCAAAATGGCATTAAAAGTGAACAAATCCCATTTATGATAATATATTTCAACATGTAAGTTAGTGGCACACAAGAACAGAATGTAAGACATAATGAATGCCACTGTACAATTTTCCACACATTTTTTGCTCACTGTATGTCTATTGAAATAGTTTTCCTCAGTTTCATGTTATAACTGCATAATTTCTAAAACCAGACATTTAAATATTGGTTAACTTTGTTCATTTGCTCCAAAATATGGCCCTGGGAAATATGTATTTCACCAGCTACAACAGTTACAAGGAAGCCCTGCTACGAATTCAAAAACTATAAAAAGTAGAGCCAAGTCATTACATCAGACTATGAGGCATTTGATGACATCTTCATCCACCCTCCCCAAAATCAGTAACACAAGTCACAACTATTGCTTTTATTCTCGCCTATGTGTTTGAATTCTCTCACTGTTTTATCCCATATGTCTCTTAAAAATCTTCTAAAAAACTCATTTCATACCTCTGACATTCTTTTAATTGTAAAAAGTGCCACATCACATTAACTATCAAGCCTCCATTAGATGCTATGCTTTCAAGTTCAAATATTTTCATTCCATTTTCAAGAGAACTATTTTTCGCTTGTACTCTGCGTATTAAAATTGTAAAATATAACTGCTATGATGAAAGGGTGTTTTTCATTAATTTTTTATGGTGATAATTTGTTGGATCTGACTTACTATTTAGTGAGAGTAATTTTTTCATATGCCATTTTATAAATTTACTAATTGCTATTTGTAAAATGTGATCAGAATGATAGTTAAGTGGTATCATATAAATGGGATATTACATCTGAAAGGCAAATAACTACTTTCGTTAAAGCTAAACAAACACTTGTGAAGGAGATGCAAGGAGGAATGCAGAAAAGCTATTAGATGTGTGTGTGTGTGTGTGTGTGTGTGTGTGTGTGTGTGTGTGTGTGTGTGTGTGTGTGTGTGTGTGTATGAGGATCTGGCCTAATAGTGAGGCTTTTAGCTTTTTTGGTCTATATTTATTCTATGTTTCCACAGCTAGAATTATCTGATGTTTTAATCTTACCTTATATGAAATAATGCAGTTCTGCCACAGAAAACATATTGTAAAATGCTTTTCCATCCTGTAATATTTCACAGATGTTTCCACTCACCTGTGAGATGTTGTTACAGGGTATCTGTCTTTCACTACCTTACCTAATAAAGGCTTAATATGAGCTAGTACACATTTTGGAGATAAACAATGTCCATAATGTACATTTGGTTATTTTCCACTAAGTTGTTTCTGGGATATTGGAGTTCCCACCATCACTGCTTCATACCAATGCAAGTTTTCATCTAAAAGACGTTTCATAATTTCTCTATTCTGAATACCTTTTTATCTACTGATTTTTTTTTCTGTTAAAGTCTGGGTTTCCAATTACAGTTATTAAATCATTTTAACATGTTTAGAGATGTTGTCACTATGTAGCACTTTCAAAGTCAATGGTAATAACAGCCAAAGAATCCACTGCTTGCATTTACCTAAAGAGGAAGGGGAAATGCAAGACAAATGGGAGACTGCAAATTCTTCCACTGCACTTGATTTGAAAATGTCTCCCGATTGTAATTCCAAGGTCAATAATTGAGAGTTGTGGAATTATGAAAAATTAAATAACAGCAAAACTTGAGGAAAGCAGTGAATGTCAAAACTGCTGTGCACCTGCCCTTGTCACCTATGTATTCTAAGTCTATGATCGCAACACTTCTTATAAAAGAGAGTACTTTGACACACAGCAATCATGGACTTGGTATAAGTAGTCCCAATTTTTGCACACTCAAGTCTTCCTATTCTGCAACTCACATTTACTAGTGTGAAACTTTAAAACAGTTGCTATAGAAAATTGGTTCTTGAAAGGCTAGTAGAAAAGAAAGGATTTAACACAGCAAAGGCAAACATCACCCAGATGCAGACAATGTTGTTGCACACTGACAAATAAAAAAATATTGAAGAAAAACACAGAAGTAACAGTGAAAGAAGCAAGACTATTTTCACTAAAAGAGTACAAAAATATATATTTTCTATGATGACAAAGCCCTCCCATTCCCCCACAAAGGGGGCTATGCCATATCCTATACTTACTGCAAGTAACTCAAACATTGTGTTATCTCTGGGGAGGGGGATTTTCCCATTGCAACAGTCTTCAGGTCTGTAACTGGTTCTGAAATTTATCATAATTCATTCCATGTGAGACAACACACTCAGTAGCAGGTTTACTGATTTGTGCCATAGCAATAAGGCCTTGAAGAATATAGTGCAAAGTAATGCAAAAACAACATCAACAATGTTAAATATCAACTGAACTAAAAGAATAATATATTTATTTATCATTTGTTGACCGGGAAAGTCCGACTAGGTTCTACAGAGCCTGTTTTCAGCGGAGGCCCGGGGAGAAATGCTCCAGATGCATGTCTTTGGAATGTGGGAGGAAACCGGAGTACCCGGAGGAAACCCACGTGAACACAGGGAGAACATGCAAACTCCACACAGAAGGCACCCCAGCTGAGAATCGAACCGGAGAACCTCTTGCTGTGAGATGACAACGTTAACCGCTGCACCACTGTGCCGCCCACGATATATACTCTAAAGTAATGCAAAAACAATACCAACAATGTTAAATATCAACTGAGTTAGGGACACAGGTGGACTCACCTTCAATAACCACATCGCCACAACAGTCAGGAAATCCTTCAATGTGGCTCACCTCATCACTAAGGGCTTTTTATCCAGAAAAAAGGAGGTCATTGTCCCACTGTTCTCATCACTCATTAGACCCATTATACAGTACAATTCCCCATTTGGTATGTACCTCACAAGACATGTGCAACAGCTGGAAAGGCCACAGAAATACCTCACTAAAAGAATCACAGGCCTAAAGCAGATGTCCTATGTTGACCATCTAAAAAAACTTCAGCTATACTCTGTGGCATACCGTCTACTCAAAGGTGATCTCTGCTTAACATACAAGGCCATGTCAAACCCTGAGCTGTTGGACATGCTCCAGTTAAAGAAATCCCAATCCCTCAGAGCCACACATTCCAGGGATCTAAACCTTGTCACCACAATGAACAAAACATGCTGGAGGGATAGGTTCCTGACCCAGAGACTCCCCATAGTCTGGAATAGACTGCCCATACATATCAAGCAGAGCGCCTCCTTGGCCCTCTTCAAAAGGAACCTTGAGGGTTGTATGGGAGATAGGAAATTCACCCTGGGGATCATGTCAGTCGCCCTGCTAGACAGGGGTCCAGGGAAGTAAATATTGCGGGAAGAAAGGGTCTATATTAGAACAATGAACATTCAAAATTTTGAGTGTTCTAATATCTGCCCATTTTCAGCGAATGCTGAAAATATCGAAGAAACAGAAAACCAAATTTTTTTTTAGGGAAGGAATTTGGTTGTCCGTTTCTGTTGCTTCGGTATTCTCAGTGCTGTGGTGGAAAGTTATGGGTCGGGTTCAGGTAAGTGTGCGATTGTGTGGATGTGAGGTTTAGGGTGGGTTAGGTGAGTTAGGGTTAGGGCGTGGGTGAGGTGACTGTGCAATAGTGACGGACCTTAGAGTTAGGGTTTGGGTTAAGGTAAGTGGATAGTTAGTGGTGTATGTATAGTTTAATGTAGGGCTAGGTGTAAGAGTTTAGGTGTATGTGTGTGGATTGCTGTTTGTTTGGTGTGCTTGTGTTGTGTGTATGTGTTTTTTCCCTAGGAAAAAAATTGTTGTTCTGAATGTTTGATGTTTTCAATTTTCGATTCCTAGGGTTCGATATTAGAACACTCGTCATTTTGAATGTTTGGAGTTCTAATATAGACCCGGGAATAAATATCCAGGGAATTGTTATGGCTAGGCTTGTATAGGCCCTAGGGCCGATAGCCTAGTACCAACCTATGAACCTATGAACCTATATGCATCTGCATTTGTGTCTATGTGTGGTAAGTGGTCTGTTTCAATGCAGCATTATACATGTGTGCATGTGTGTGTGTGTGTGTGTGTGTGTGTGTGTGTGTGTGTGTGTGTGTGTGTGTGTGTGTGTGTATAAATCAAACCTCAAAGAATGTGTGTATTAGCTACTTGGGCAGGAACACAAAGCACTGGTTGGACAGAGAGGGTTCCGGAGGTCTTGGCTTGACCACTCCACTTGGCTGAGATCTTTGTTCATTTAGTTGAGTATTTGATTAGCCTAATTTTAATTAAATGGACTAAAACAATTAACTTTTTTCTATGTAAAATTTGTGTTGTTGTTTTATGACCATGGCGTTAGTATTTGATGTTTTTTTTTTTTTATTTAAATTTTTTTTTTACCTGGATCATGCACTAATCATACATGAACATTTGCAGGTACAGACCATGTAACTGGAGTGGGGTGAAATACTAGTATTATGGGGTGTGTGGGGAAAATGATAATTGCTGCAGTGTGATCACTTTAAATTTGTAATATTTTCCTACAGCAATGCTTTTTATTATATTGCACTAATCATTACAGGTTCCAGGGAAGTCTTATTTTAGGTGGGTATTATTTGAGTGGTTTCTTGTTAGTTTTAGATAATATCACTACTTTGATGCATACTGCTAGTGTTTGTTTCAACATTTTTTGTTAAATACATAGGATTTGTAGCTAGTATATGATGGTTTTGCATTTCTATGCTGACAAAGACAATATATATATATAGAAATAAAACTTCAGGTCTATGGCTTAAAAACAAAATATGAAAGAAACGATAATTAACACTTTCATCCCTTTAATGATGCTGAAATCGCTGATTATCGGCTCTTTCGTATTTTGCTTTTAAGCCATAGACCTGAAGTTTTATTATATATTTGTTGTTTTTGTTCACTTTTGGAGTTTACTATTAAGATATATATATATATATATATATATATATATATATATATATATATATATATATATATATATATATATATATATGTAAAATTACTTGTGTGAATATATATATATATATATATATATATATATATATATATATATATATATATACACATACATATACATATATATATATATATATATATATATATATATATATATATATATATATATATATATAGACACACACAGCTGTAATGCTATATTGATACAGACTGCACACACACACACACACACACACACACACACACACACACACACACACACACACACACACACACATGTATAATACTGTATTGAAACAGACCACATACCACACATAGACACAGATGCAGACACATGTATATATTTTTTAAGACAGTAATGAAATGGGCTTATACCTCTCTACTTGTCTTATTTCACAGAAGTACAACTGGCACACCCACTGCAGCTGTGTGAATATTTGTATGCATGAACATATATGTGTGCACGTGTGTATATCAAAAAGCAGGTACATGTGTGGTTGTCTGGGTGTCAGAAACTTTTGAGTATTTGATTAGCCTAATTTTAATTAAATAAATTAAAACAATTAACTTTTTTCTATGTAAAACTTATGTTGCTGTTTTATGACCATGGCATTAGTATTTCATTTTTTTTTTTTAATTTAAATTTTTTTTTCCTGGATCATGCACTTATCATGCATGACCATTTGCAGCTACAGACCACAGAACTGAAGTGGGGTGAAATTCTAGTATTATGGGGTGGGGGGGGATGATGATTGTTGCAGAGTGACCCTTTTAAATTTGTAATATTTTCCTACAGCGATGCCTTTCATTATAGTGCACTAATCATTGCAGGTTCCAGGGAAGTCTTATTTTAGGTGGGTATTATCTAAATGGTTTCCTGTTAGTTTTAGATAATATCATTACTTTGATGCATACTGCTAGTGCTTGTTTCTACATTTTTATTAGATACATAGTATTTGTAGCTAGTATATCATGGTTTTGCATTTCTGTGTTGACAAAGACAATACACACACACACACACACACACACATATATATATATATATATATATATATACAGCATATATGTATATGTATATATATATATATATATATATATATATATATATATATATGTAATATTACTTATGTCTGTATATATATATATATATATATATATATATATATATATATATATATATATATATA
This sequence comes from Protopterus annectens, assembly GCF_019279795.1. Classification (NCBI taxonomy): domain Eukaryota; kingdom Metazoa; phylum Chordata; order Ceratodontiformes; family Protopteridae; genus Protopterus; species Protopterus annectens. The sequence goes on along the minus strand of NC_056732.1, from coordinate 487,021,439 downwards.
TATATATATATACATAGACACACACATCTGTAATGCTATATTGATACAGACTGCACCCCCACACACACACACACACACATGCACACACATCTGGGAAAGGCTGGCACGGGTTTACTAGCTATGCTCCCTTCTGTCCATACTATAAGGTAGTTTCTCCTGCCACCATTCACTCCTTATCAGCTACTTTAAGGCCCTTAACAAAGTGTGTCCAATCTTACTGTGTAATGTTGCTTTTAATACAAATGGTAGTTTGACCAAAAGCAAGGATATTAGGAGTGACTTACACAATGTCACCAAATAAATATGCAAGTACTCTCAAAACTTAAATATGTCTCACAAATATCAGCCACAATGAAAGGTTTAAATATATTTCATAATAAATAATAAAAGAACAGGAGAATACTCAGTATATAATCACAGTAACATCAGAGTTCAAAATCACAGGAAATATTTAAAACAACATTGCAGGACAGTCTCAAATAAATAAAGAAAGCATCTAAACTATACTTCACTATATTCCTGACTGAATCTAAAAGAATTACTATACCCTAGTTAACATACTTACAGAGCAACAAGGCAGATGTAGTGATGTTTTCATGTTAAAGACAAAATACAGAATATTCAGTCTCTCAGAGAGTTCTTAAATTAATATCACAAATTTTACTGCTGGGATAGCTTTCAGAATTACATCATTTTTTTGTCAGCTGACTCCATCCCAAGTGAAACCCCCCACTGATGTAGCTAGTAGCATTTAGCATCTACCTGTGAAAATACATAGACAAGGGCTTTTCTTAGATCTTAGGCAGATGCTGGAAGTCATAAAACAATAAAACACATCCAAAACAATACAGAAAATCTCTAGTTCTAGATATTGTGTGTGTTACTGCACTGAAATTGAAAGATAACATCCTTTTATTATGTGGCCATAAAGTAATTTAATTTCAGCTATTTTTCTGAAATTAACCTCTTGTGTTCCAGTTTCCATTGTTAAAATATGTACATCTAAACAGTTATAATAGTGCAGCTACATTTCTGCTCTGTTCAAGTAGGGTACACTGTGATTACATCTTTAAGCAACACTTTGTAAAATACCTCTTCAGCACACATGTCTGTACAAACCGTCTTATATGACATACAGTTCTAATACATTTGTAACACAAGCAAATGAATCATGTTGATATTCACAAATGACATATAATTATTTACAAAATTCCACATAGCTGGGCTGGCAGTATTTCCTTTTGTGACACTGACTATAAATAATCTTCTGAAAATTCTTCAAGGGCAGGATTATCACAGTAATAACAAAATAAGTTAAAAAACTCACACTCTTATTCATGTATCCTTGAAATAAAGAAAGCAGTCTTCTGCAGTTTGAGTATTCTAGTAATATGTACAATATTCTTCCAAATCTATAAATTGTTTTCTCCCATAACAATAGTATTAGAGGTGACGTGTCCCAGCAGAGCACATTAGCAGGTATTTATATTGCAGGTATTCATCTGCAAAAACAAAACTAATCTCTTTTCTTTACTTAATGAAAGCATCCCATCCTCATCTCTCTGACTATATCTTACCCACCTACTGCTCACAGTCATTCCCAGTTACTCTATGAAAAATAAAGGCCTATTTTATTTAATGGCATATAGGCATGGTTTCTGCCTGAAATAGCTACCTTGAAATAACAAAATTCAATAAACACTGCAAGAAAAAATCCAGTAAAGCTACAGTTTTCACTATGTGATACCTTAAACTGACTGTAGTGGAGGCCCATGGGATATATGCAAATGACCCATTAAGGACATCAAGTGTTTCAGCTACATAGCTTCTGACTGTACATGACTTTTTTACTTTGTAAGTCTTTATGGTTATATTTAGGCTAATTAAGCCAAACCCCACTACATGTGGATGTGCATGTTTCAGCCTTTCTATTGACATCATCAGTACAGCATAAGTGGATAGTTTGGCTGTACTTCAGAAACACATGGTCTTTAAACCCAGTAGGTGCCCATAAAGATTAAGGTGCCTGCAAAATATCCCAGCTAACATCCAAACTTAAAAAGTTAAAAAGTCATGGACATTCAGAAGCCCTGTAGCTGAAACACCTGATATCCTTGAGGTGACATTTGCATATATCCCAAGGGCCTTCTCTACAGGCAGTTTAAGGTATCATACAGTGAAAATTCTATCTATGTTGAGTTTTTCTTGGAGTTTTTACTGAATTGTTTGTCTGTGTGACCTTTTTGCCCTTTGAACTAAACAAAATGTTTTGATGCCTTGGTAGTTCATAGTTCAGTGTATTTGATGATTGCTTTAATGTATGGTCACAGCATGGAACTTTCTTTACAGCTTGTTAATGTTTGTTTTGGCCTCTTTAGCATTTACTGCTTCACAAACAATGTGCATTTCTGTTATATATATTTAATCTGTACAGCATACCTCTCAACTTTTTGGAGCAAGAAATCTGGACAAATCTATAAATAAAAATGGGACAAAGGCCTAAAAATAGGGATCATTTTACATATTCCCTGGGATTCATGAAGCTTGCGCCAGGCGCAGGAGTAGCATCGGCGATCTAATGCCAAATATGGCCGCCGAGCGATTCAGGTACGAGCTGTTTCCACATGCACTACCAGCGTACGCCAGAGCTGCGCAGCTCCCGGCGCATGTATGCGAATTACCCCATGTGCAGCAGTGTAGTATGCAAATGAAGGTATATAGCGATTCATGAAGTGGTGCAGGCGTAGCGTAAGCATGAAGAAATGTAAACCAAAAAAACAGTTTACATTTTTTCAAACATAAAATCAGAGCCATGAAAGCGGACTAAACTTATGTATTATAATGTTAATATATACCAATAGCTAAATATACAGCCAATGGCATAAAAAACATGCACAACACATAAAAAATAACATTTAATGTCATGGCCGCACTAACACAAAGTAAAATTGCAGTGCATTTGTGTGCAAATGAGATCACAATGAAAATATATTTCGATGTCATAAAACTGCAATGTAACACAATTCATGAATTCCCCATAATTGTCAATGGCATGCATGCTACTCCACAACCATGGTGCAAGGGTTGCTAAGGGTCTGTGACAGTGTTCTGCATGGTAACTAGGAATTAGTAGTCAATGCCATGCAAATGAGTCAAGTAATACTGAATCACAAAATCCCTGCCAGCGTAAGGATGTACCACACAGTGTAGCGGTACAACACTGAGGTGTGGCCTGGAGGTAAACATGACATCCAGAGAGGGTTGCGCCAGTGTAGCTGTAAGCACATTGGAGCATTGCTAATCCAGGTTGCCTGTTGCTAAGCAAAGCCACAGGATAGGAGTGTGGAATAGCCATAGCTTTGCTTAGCTGAGAGCACACAAGATAACCGAAAGTGAATGTGAACATGGATGAAAATGCACTCGAAACCCGGTAAACGGTTGTGCATGGCACGCACCATAGCTGAAAAAGGAAGGATACAGGAAGACAATAAGGAAATGCTGCAGCATTGTAATTGGCATACAAATGAGTAATTAACACCTAGGAACTCACAGTGGGCCACTGACAACAGCTAACAAGGCTGCTAGCAGCTACCTGCAGAATAGGAAAGGGGAGGTGCCGTACTGCTAAGAAAAGAGAACTGTCACAGCAAAACAAAGCAAACTTGCAGTAGATCAGCTATATAACACATTTCACAACATAATCCTGGGTTGGGAAAGTACAAAACAAGAAAGCAGACAGCTGGATGCATGCCTAACAATGGGAGGGGAAGCGGGTTGATAAGTGAAGTAAAGGGCAATAGATGAATCACGGCAGCCAAGCCTAAGTCAACACCAAAGGCCCCACAATAGCAGTACCTGCTGTAAAACCCATAATTAAGATACCCTGCAGCTGGAATTGCACATACACACCCAATTACACCAGCATCATCCATTGCACAATAGTATAAGGTGTGAAAGCCCCCCACACACACACACACACACACACACACACACACACACACACACACACACACACACACACACACACACACACACACACACACACACACACACACACACTTGTGTATTCCCAGACACTCTGCACCATTGGTGTATACAGACGGGGAACTTTTAACATGTACATGTTAGGGGCTGCCATAGCTTTGATTCACCAGCATGTGTTGGAGACTGACGGTGGTGTTGAGGATGATGCTGACAACCATCTCAGGCACTGGAGGAGGAGAAGAGTGCTCAGACCCAGGGTAACCTTCCAGGGTCTACATGAACTGGAGATAGTAGAGCATTACAGGGTGGACAGGGACACCATACAGCAACTTGTTGAGCTGTACTGGCCATGCCTCAGAGCCAGAAATAACAGAGGAGAGCCCATCCCAGTGGACACAAAGATATGTGCAAGCTTGAGAATACTAGCCACAGGTACCTTTCAAAGGCCAACTGGGGATATCATGGGCATCTCACAGACATCAGCATCCAGGGTACTCCACCAGTTCCTGGATGCCATGTTACCACATGCCAATGAGCACATATACTTCCCCTGAATGCAGGAGGAGTTGGCCAGCAATATGCATCTCTTCCACCATGTGGCAGACTACCCGAAGGTACTTGGTGCAATAGACTGCATGCACATACACATCAATACACCACACGGTGAGCAGGGTAGGCACTACATAAACTGCAAGGGATACCCCTCCATCAACTGCCAGGTCATGTGCAATGCCCAGGGAATTATCATGGATGTGTGTGCTGGCAGCAATGGAAGCTATCACGACTCCCACATCTGGCATATTTCATAGCTGTATCAGGTATTTGCCAGGGGGGACATCCATTATGGCCACCTGTTGGGGGATGCTGGCTATGCACTGGAACCGTGGATGATGACTCCCATCAGAAATGCACACACAGCCATGCAAGAACACCATAATGAGGCACACGCAGAAACCAAAATCATCATAGAGTGCGTGTTTGGGATGCTGAAATCATGGTTCCGTTGTTTGGACATATCTGGTGGAGCCTTGCAGTACTCTCCAGGCACGTGTGCCCACATCTTCATAGTATGTGCCATGCTACACAATATGATCCTGTGGAAACAGCTGCAAAAGGGACAGAATGGTGAAGGCCCTCACAGCCCACCACCATTGCCAAGGGCCCCACAGGCACAGAGGGACTCAGACCACGAACACCCTGTGCCAGCCCCAGTAGGCAGATGGAGGCTTTCCCAGTATGCCCATGCCTTGGCAAAGAGGGAACATATAGCACACACACTGACAGTGTAGGCACTTATGGACTGACACCCTTCTCCACCTGCACACACAGCAAACATGGATGGCACACACACACAACCACCTGTAAATTGTCATGTATAGGTGGTCTACTGTGTGCATCCTACATAGGTAGCCCTCAACTATTGTACACACAACTGCCATTGGCACAAGGTAAGTCAATACCTGAACAGTAAATTAAGCTATCAGCATGTGTCCATACTGTATGTATAGGCTCATAGATACATAGGTAGGTACATGCCTAACTGCCCAAGGCCACTCATAAGCATAGCCAAAAAGTGTCTGCTGTCACCACCCGATTGATTAACTAACTGTCCCTTTGTGGAGCAGAGCCAATTGTGGAATCCCTGGGGTGTATCCACTGTTCCCCACCCACTCTGCAAGGATTCCCTGGAGTGTTAGTGAGGGGTTTCGTATAATGTAATCAGGGATGTAGTTCCAAATAATGGGGAGTACCTGTGACAGGAATCTGTCACTTCAGCATCTTCCAGTTATGGTTGTGGCAAGGTGTAGTTCATTACAGTGTGTGGCTTACTGTGACATGGATGCCCATAGGTGGAGCATATCCATTAAGCCTGACTTGGACATGGCTTTATTGGCCAGCAAATATCATCCCTGAGTAAACGAGATGCCACTGAGTAATACATGAGTTTATGCAGTCTGGAAAAATAGGACACGTGTCTGAGGGCATTATACCTCCATGTGAGGTACGTTCATGGCCCTTCCAGCTGTCTGATGTATCTTCTGAGGTACATCCAAAATGGGTTATCATACTCGATGATGCGATTGATGACTGATGAGTAAAGGGGCACAATAACCTAAGTTTGTTTAGATATGAACCCTTACACAATCAGATGGCTTACATAGATGGATGTCCTAACTACTTCACACATATGACTGTCAAAGGAGAGATCACTATGCAATGTAGTCCCCACATACCCATTATGTCGTCTGAATTATACTGTCTGCCACTTGTGTTAATATGTGTGTGTGTAGTTTCCCAAAATGGAATGACCATGCAGTATGTGGCCTTTAGCTGGAGGCCATCACTCTGACACCCTGTGTTGGTCTATGTGAGGCCCCTTGAAGGATGTCTTTGACAGCTGGACTGTCAATTGTGGCTCCCAGTCTGCAGTAATCACCAAACACGGCCTGCTGTAGTCCACCTATGTTAGCCCATACCTCTGAGAAGTATATGGTAAACAGTAGGGGGCCCAGGACAGAGTCATGTGGGACACCAGTTGTGACTGGTCAAGAGTTGGACCTGGAGGCTGCTAGGCTTGCCATGTGGGTTCTGTGTGTAAGCCTGTTGGCAAACCATCCTGTGATTTATGGGTATATGTACTGGCTGGTGAGTGTAGAAATAATACCTGAGTGGGGAATGGTGTTAAAACCCTTAGCGAGGTCCGGGTAATATGTGTGAACTACCACACCCCACACCTAAAGTCTAGGTGGCTGTAAGATGTCAAACTGGTTCAGTAGGCATGATCTGCACTCAATCAAGGTGACCTGGGTTGGGTCAAGTGTCTGGGGGTTACCATTGTCAATGTTCATGAGTGCCATGAGGATGCGCTCTATAGCCATGCAGATCAGGCTACTTAGGCCTAAGGGGTGGTAGTTGCTACGGTCAGTTGTGTCACCACCTTGGTGGAGTGTAATAGCTGTTGCCATGTGCCAGTGAATGGCCATGTTGCCTGTGTAGAGACTGATGGTGAATTGCTAAGTTAGGCGGGGGGGCCACTTTGTCTTATAGTGTCTGCAGGATGCAGTCTGGGACACCATCTGCCACCATTGACACTCTGTCAAGCTGTTTGAAAGGGCCATTACCACCTGGATGTCACAGATGTCTGGTATACAGTATGTTTTGGGTATTGTTGTGGGCCCAGTATGGGGTGAAGCTTGTTCTGAATGTATCATCAAGTGTGTTGGTGATATTAGTAGGGTCAGTATATTCAATGCAATATTGCACCTGCACAGTGCAAATCTGTGTGCTACTGCTTACATTCTTGGCATAGCCAAAGAAGCCTTTGTGGTCATATTCCGAATCCATACCTATTTACCTGTGGATGTCAGCCTTGGATGATTACATGAGTAACATAAGTATCTTGCTAATACTGGTCACGGACGTCTGCATGCCTTGGGATTTGCTGTTGTTCTGGACTACTGTACTACTTCTGTTGTATAGCCTGTATAATGCAGGGGTTCAGCAGACTGGTGTCCTTGTGTAGGAGTAGCTAGTCCTGGTTTACCATTGATGGCACGACCCATACATCTTTGTAGGTGCCTATAGAGTGCACTCGTAATTCTGTCTGTATCTTGAGCAGTGTCATCCCTGAGCATGGGGGCTGTGAACCCTCCCACCTCTGTCATTAGTACTGTGGATTTAGCTGTAGGAAAGGTATTCACTGTGTGTTCCTTGTGTGGGGGAGATGGTTGGGAGTGGAAATCATCAGTGAATAGTTCATGGTCAGATCTAAACAGTGACTGGTTTACCTATGCTGTAGTGCACCTGTTGCACATGTCAGTGATTACCACTTCTAATATGTTTTCACCTCTCGTTAGTCTGTCTACCAACTGATACAGGCCATATGAGGTGATAAATCCCAGGAAGTGCTGGACCTGGAAGTGCATACTCGAGTAGGTTATCCAGTTAAGTGTAGGGTAGCCGACATTGATCAATAACAGGGTGTCTGGTAGGACTGTCATGTTTACCACTGTTTGCAGATACTTGTAATGGTGCTCCTGGGTCATGGAGGGTTATCTGTAGCAGCTCACAGTTTGCATTGCAGTCATGGCTGATGTTAGCTGCAAATGGATGATCACAGATGTATCATGCTGTCCCACTAAATTGGAGGTGTAGGTATCCCCGATGAATATGGATACACCCCCTCCATGTCTGTGCCAGTCCATGTTCAGTGGCTGAAATGTGTGTTATGGGTTGTAGTCTGGTAGTGCCGGTGTGCTCACAGGAGCCTTATACAGGTTCCAGTCACAGAACAGATGTAGATGTTGTCCATACTGAGGGGTGCTGTGAGTGCGTGCATGTTGTGAGTACTACCCCTGGTGTTGAGTAGCCTAACCCTCATTGATTCCGCTATTGTGCAGTTCATGAAGGTGAGATCCACCTCTGAGATCTGCCTAAAAATGGCACCATGGGTCCGCCAATAGCCTTGGCCAGCATTCCAGAGCCTTAGGCTGACACGTGCAAGTTGGTATGGAATTGCTGCAGGCCTGTATGCCATATGTGCTTGTGTCCCATCTTTCCTGTAGGTAACCTACTGGAGAGCATTACAAAGCCTGAAACCTGTACATGTCCACTAGCTTCCAAGATAGGCTTTTGGTGTGATTATGTATCAGTAGTCTGTATGCTATTGCTGTACTTAACTGTTGTCTGACTACATGGTGAATCTACACTGTATTTTGTGATCAGAAAACTCTCTATAATCACATATGATGTTGGAGATGGCCTGCACTGTAGAGGTTCACAGATAGGTAGTAGGCTATCTGTCCAAGAGAACTTAGAAGCATAGCTACAGTGTGGTGGCTTTACCTGCACCATTGATGAAGTAACTGAGCCTCTGTCAAGCATAGTCGATTAAGTGATTCCAGGCAGAGTTGCTGGAAGCTGTTGAAGACTGTTGTGCTGTAGGGTGATAGGGGCAAATAGTGATCTCAAAAGGGCATGCTAACATGACAAACCAACAGCATTCAATTTCCCCAACAGGTTTTGCAGCTGTATAACTGGAGTGGCTCCCCCACACCCTGGCTGTATGTGTCTGGGACACATGATCCCAGGGGTGTATATACTGTTGGCCAGTCACACATCACGGTTTCCCCTAAAGTGTGTCAGTGAGTGGCTATGCCAAATGTAGTTAGGATGTTAATGTATAGTCTCTCAATTCATGTGTCATGTTGGTATTTTGAGAAGCTCAATGGGTGTGGGTGGCTCCACCTGTTGTGTAGCCAAGCTTACATATAGGATTTATGGACATAGGAAATAGGCAGAAGGAACGTCAATGTCAATAGTGTAATGGCTACAGCATTTGCATAATATCTGTGCAGTCCTGGTTCAAATCCCAATAAAGTCAGAGATGATTTACATATTACATAGTATACCTTAACCACAGCTTGCATATATAGGTAATATTCCACAGAATAATAAACATGTGGAACACACAACTGCTGAAATGTGCGTTAATCACATTTGCACTACCAGTGCCTGCTCTGAGAGGTAAAATTACCACTGCCAGGATTAGAACACGCAACCATGTACACAATCTTCACAATAACCTACCACTAAGTTATCAGAGATGAACCAATGGCAGTTGTGTATACTGACAGGTTAAAACACAAAAGGTAGTAATGTGTGGAAATAGGACAAACCGGCATGTACCCAATGAAAGGTGTATGCTATATCTATATCTATATCTATATATTTATATATATATATATATATATATATATATATATATATATATATATATATATATATATATATATATAAAATATATATATAAATCAACATATATAGATATATATATACATATATATATATATATATATATATATATATATATATATATATATATATATAAAGAGAAAGAGAGAGAGAGATATGTCGATATATGGGGATATACATATATATGTAGATATATAGATAGGTTAACAATATCTACATAACCATGGAGGTACATATAAATGTGATACCTACCAAATACAGACTGCTTGTCATACCGACGCACATAATCATGAGGCCTAAAGTCTGAAAGACCACAGTACAGAAACACCAGAAGCGCGAGGTTTAAAATCCCGATGGTAAGGGACATTTAGTCAGTGCTTCTGGTGTTGCAGTTCAGGTAGGTTACTGTGTGTAAGTGTGTTTCTGAGGGCTGTAGTGTTGGTAAGTGTGTGTTCTGAGTGTGGTGTGTGTTCCTGGGGGACTGTAATGTGTGGTTGTGGGTTTGCTATGTGCATCTGTTTGTGCGATCTAGGAGGTAGAATATTAAAGTAGGGGGGGTGTGGGGGTGCAGCCACCCACATGGGGGGTGTAGGGGGGCTTGCCCACCTGCTCATATGTAGTGTAGGATGATTTGTTTGGATGTGGAGGATAGCAGTGTGTCTGTGTGTGCGTGTGTGTGTTCCATGTTTGTGTTACTTTTGCGAGTTAGACTGTCACTATCAGTAATGTGGGGTATGGGAGTCTGGGCCCGGTACTGTGGGAGTAGGAATTTTGTGCGTTCGGGATTCCATATGTATCCCGTATACAGCGATTGAAGTGTTCATATATGAGTATAACATGGACCATAGCAATCACACATTCCGCCACGACCAAACTTTATGAACAAAGGATATGGAGAGTATATGCCTATACACTATTACAAATATGTGCTATGGACATGAGCCAATGATAGGGTTACCACCTGTCCCACTCTGTGAGAGACAGTCCCTCTTTGGGCGGTTTTGTCCTGACCAAAAATATTAAATGTGCCAAATGTCCTGAGATTGCAGGACATAATTATGTCCCATATGTAATGTAATAGTTGCATACAATAGTTCTTTCTGTATCTAAAATACCTACATGTTACAAGAAACAGGATAAGCAACTAAACTAATACAAGAATAAGCTTATATTTATGCAAAAAAGGAAAGTTCTATCCCTTGTACTGATCATGGGTTTGTGTCGGCCTGTAAAATCTGATGTGTGTCCCAAAAATGTCCCACTATGGCCATTTGAAAAGGTGGCAACCCTAGCCAAAGAGGGTCAGTCACCAACACAACTCCAATGACTGCAAATACCTATGACAGAAATACACAACTTTCATGTAGCAACACTTTATTACATTCCGATGTATTGCCGAAAGGATTCAAGGACTAACATCACCTGCAGGAACCAATTAACAGTGCCTTAATGAATCAGCCTGCAATTACCATAGTATTAGTCTACTAAAGGATAGGTGTTCAAATAGGGAAGGAACCCTCACGCACAAATCGATTATGTGTAAAAGCAGTTCCTACACACCTGCATCTGCTATGTACACCCACTAACATCACTCCACACCCACAAAAATTACAATACAAACTGTAATAACATCACAAATCATTCACTCACTGTACGACATCTGCAGAAGCCTTAACATACCTTGTCAGAGACACACTAGCATGGCCCTATGTGAAATAGTTGCTGTTATACAATGGAACAGCTACTGATGTTACAGGGTTTGTTTGCACTAATCCCGTTTCAGAGGGTTGTGTGTACACCGGGAAGTGTCACCAATTACTGATAACAGCACAGTATGATACACATGTACACCAAACCAAGGCTGTCTGGTGAGCACACTGTAAACCACCTAACATTTCATGCATAGCCATACAGCCTTGAGCTACCCAAACATCCTTGCCAGACTGAAACATCTGCAGAAGTATCAGGTACAAACAAACCCTGCATAAGTAGCAATGTTCTGAAATATAACAGCTGTACTCACATGTAAAGCAACATCTTCTAGCCATTACACACAATCCACGAGAGTCATGAAGCTAATATATCTCTGTCTGTCTCATTATAGCTGTTGAAATACATCACAAACAACACATCCAGGCCGTCTTCCTCGAAAGTAAGGCAAAGGGTCAACGTCCAAGTGGAGTACTCAATTATACACCACTGTTGCCATGGTATTGGCTAATGGAGTAGTTGCACAGCTGATGTATATGAACCACTGGTGGGAAAGCAGCAAATACACAAATGACCAAATAAAACCACTTCCAAGCCAATAACTAGTCCCCGTACACTCAAAGGAAACCAACTGGTGTGAAAAAAATACCACCGGTCTTTAACACAATTTATTACATGAAACAACAAAAGGTCAAGCGCTTTCGTCAAATAGACTTCCTCAGAACAGTGGGTATTTAAAATCACTCAGCTTTTATTTTTATACCTTTAAAGTCAATCAATTGACCAATTAATGAACCATTTAAAGCTACAGGAACACAATATAAATAACTTACGTATATACATCATTTAAATACTTTTGAATCATTTGATAACACATTAAAAAAACATAAAAATGAGGTTGAAAATATAAAACTTAAAACTTAAAAGTGCAAAGGGTTGAATCAATAAAATATTGTACTTGAAGTACATATACCAGTTATTTTATTCTATTAGCTCTGTATCTCAACTCAGGTTTGATACTAATGGCTTTGTTGATGCCCGGAAATTCACATGCATTGACCATAAGTTGCCACCTACATTTTGCCCTAAGCAACTTATTGGTCCAATCCCCCCCTCTAGGTTCCTTACTAACTATTTCCAAAATACCAAACTTGAAACCATGAGTAGGATTACTTTTGATATGTTTGTATAAAGCATTTTTCTCGTCCATTTTTATAACACTGTAACAGTGTTCATAAATCCTATGGTTCAACCTTCTTTCTGTTTTTCCAATGTAAAAACATTGGCAAACCATACAAAGAGCTAAATAAACTAAACCGTTTGTAGTGCAGGAGCCAGAAAACAAATTTATCTCAATCCTAAAGGGGCCTAATCTCATCCTGGGGGTCTCCAAAATGTATTTACATTGTTCACGGGCCCCACATTTATGTGTCCCTTCCTTTCCTTTCTTTCCTTGGTAACTATGTTCCAGAATATTCTTAAAATCTTTGTTTACTTTATAAGTAAATAGGGGTTCAGTACCCAATATTCCCAGTACTTCCTTATTCCCTTTGAACATGACCCAATTATTCTTAATAATCTTCTTTACTTCTTCGGATGTTTCCCCATAGGTAAGAACCATAGCCTGGGTAAAGTCCTTCAAGTCTTTAGGATCTCTTTTCATGACTTCCCCACCCATTCCCAATAAGGGAATATATCTGTGGTTCCATTCACTCATAACCTGATTCCTAATTTCTTCCAAAAGGTCCAATGGATACCCCCTATTCAGGAACATATCCATTACCAATCTGGTTTCTTCTTCTGCATTTTCCATCTTGGAACACATCCTTACCACCCTCACCATTTGTCCTTCAACAATATTTTGTTTAATATATGGGGGGTGGTTACTGGAGTATTCCAAATAATCATTAGAAAATGTAGGTTTCCTAAAAATTCTATATTGAAATTTATTACTTTCAGAATCCCTAGAAAGTTGAACATCTAAATAGGAAATCTCATTTAAATTACCATTACCTGCGAATTTAAAATAATCACACACTTGGTTAATATATTCCATGAAAGAATGGAACAACTCTACATTCTTCCATAAAATAAAAATGTCGTCCAAAAACCTGAAATATAAATGCCAGTCATTATAGTATATCGAATTTAAAATGTATCTTTTCTCCCAATGGTACATAACTAAGTTTGCAAAAATGGGGGCACAGCTACTACCCATGGCCACACCATTAATTTGTCTATAAAATTCTCCTTGAAATGTGAAAACATTATTCTTTAAAACAATCTCCATAAGTTCTATTATAAAATTAATAGTGCTCCCCCTTAAATTAGTATGACTCACCAAAATTTCACAAAAAAATTCCAACCCTATCTCATGCGGGATGGAAGTAAAAAGATCAACTACATCTATTGAAGAAAAATACATTTCATTACCATAACATTCATCTTTCACTTTTCTAAAAAAATCCCAGGAGTCAATTAAAATGTGTTGAATGGGTGTTAAGGCCTATCTCACAATCTGATCAATATAAATACCTATAGTATAGGTAACACTATTATGGGCGGATATAATGAGCCTATAAGGAGGATCCTTTATATCCTTGTGTGTTTTTGGAATGCCAAATACTATAGGTATTACAGGATATTCAACGTTAAGGAAGTTATATTCTTCCTCATTAATGACCCCTTGAAATAAGGAGTCTTCCAACATGAATTTTATTTTCCTGAAACAAATATTGATTTCATTTCTAGAAATTATTTCATACTTGGACCCATCGTTCAACATACTAGTTATTTTGTTATTATAATCTTCTACACTGGTAATGACCATACCCCCACCCTTGTCAGGTTTTATAAACCGGGTATCTAAATTATCACGTAATTCAAACATTAATTTTCTTTCTTTAAAAGAAAGATTGTGTTTCCTATTTTTACTGGTCTGTAATAATTTATATATCTCTTGAGTACAGACATTTTCAAAATAATTTAAAATAGGTATTAAAGGGGGGTTATAACAACTTCTCTTATAAATAATAGGTTTCACCCTCTCAACCTGGTCAGATCTTCCTTGATTTAAAATTTTCAAATTTAATTTCCTTATAAAAATCTTGAAGTCCGTTAGGGTTTTACTACAATCCTCCCTAGTGGAGGGAACAAACTTCATACCCTTCATGAATAAATTAAATAATTCTTTATTAAGAGGGAACTGTGCATAATTATAAATTTTAAACCCTTTGTACGAAAGGACAATACCATCACTACTAAAAATGTCCTCATCTGAATTTCTATTACCAAAAACTACATAACCTAATTGTAACTGGTTTTCCTCATGAAGGACGGGTTCCTGTACCTCTGTCTGGCTCCCTCCCCCCTGGATTCTAAAAAATCTTTTCCTTGTCTTATTTGATTTCTATTATAGATCCTTTTGGATCTTCTGAGTGAGGGGTATTCGGTATCATATTCAATATCTATATTATTACTTCTATGGGCCCCTGAGTTCCCTTGGGGATTTTCGATTTGACTATGTGTACTATCTCCAGAATTGACTCCTTCCATGTAGGCTTTAGGAAAGGGATAAGCTAAACCTTTATTATACTCAAATTCATCTCTCATGAGTTTCTTCTTTTTCCTACTGATATTATTATTCACCTCATTTTCATCCCTGTCGAAAATTACATTATATCGGTAGGAATATTGATTAAAACAAACATCATTAAGAATTACATTATTAACATCATCAATTTCTTCAAAAATTCCATTAATCTTTTTATTATTAATTTTCAAGATGAATTCCATTAATTCTATTCAATGTCGATCAAACATTTGTATCAGTTCGTCACATTCAGGTTCTCCCTTTTTTACCCCATTTGAAAACCTATAAGTGCGGAGCCCTTTTGGGACACGTCTCTTTTCAATACATTCCTTTAAATATGTATTGTCACATTGTAGTGCACGTACTTTGTACATTTTAGTCTCTAAGCACACTAACCTACTGTCCATACTATTCGTATTGGCTAGATTATTGTTGTCAAAAAAAACATGTTCTTTCTTGCTCCAGTCTTTCAGTCGGTCGTGTGCTGAAAAAGTTCCAATGGGTTCCGCTCGTTTTCCCAAGCCTTCCAAATGACTGGCCAGGCTCTCTGAATGCATTAATCCCGTATTAGTGGTTTCCATACTCCTAGCGCCAACAGGAAGAGGTTTGTTCACTACCAGTGGTGTTACCTCTCTACCATTCCCTCCACCACCAGTCCCCGATCTGTCAAGAACTGTAGCGTGGGAATTTTGAATGTTCTGAACTGCTGCTTGTAGTTCAGACACCTTTTCCATTAAATTTAGAATTAAATTGTATAAATTGTCACTGTTCCTCCTTATGGGTTGACCACAGGGGAAATCCACCTCGAACACCGGGGAAAGTACATTGTCCTCCATACCGGTTGGAAAATAACGGGTCTAGTAGGCTCGAATCCACCAAAAAATCACAAAGAAATGAACCACTGGTGGGAAAGCAGCAAATATACCAACGACCAAAAAAACCCACTTCCAAGCTGATAACTAGTCCCCGTACACTCAAAGGAAACCAACTGGTGTGAAAAAAAATACCACCAGTCTTTAACACACTTTATTACATGAAACAACAAAAGGTCAAGCGTTTTCGTCAAATAAACTTCCTCAGAACAGTGGGTATTTAAAATCACTCAGCTTTTATACCTTTAAAGTCAATCAATTGACCAATTAATGAACCATTTAAAGCTACAGGAACACAATATAAATAACTTAAGTATATACATCATTTAAATACTTTTGAATCATTTGATAACACATTAAAAAAACATAAAAATGAGGTTGAAAATATAAAACTTAAAAGTTAAAAGTGCAAAGGGTTGAATCAATAAAATATTGTACTTGAAGTACATATACCAGTTATTTTATTCTATTAGCTCTGTATCTCAACTCAGGTTTGATACTAATGGCATCGTTGATGCCCGGAAATTCACATGCATTGACCATAAGTTGCTACCTAGTTTCTGCCCTAAGCAACTTATTGGTCCAATACCCCCCTCTAGGATCCTTACTAACTATTTCCAAAATACCAAACTTGAAACCATGAGTAGGATTACTTTTGATATGTTTGTATAAAGCATTTTTCTCGTCCATGATTTTAAATACCCACTGTTCTGAGGAAGGAGAACCTGAATGTGATGAACTGATACAAATGTTTGACCGACATGGAATAGAATTAATGGAATTCATCTTAAAAATTAATAATAAAAAGATTAATGGACCTTTTGAAGAAATTGATGATGTTAATAATGTAATTCTTAATGATGTTTGTTTTAATCAATATTCCTACCGATATAATGTAATTTTCGACAGGGTTAAAAATGAGGTGAATAATAATATCAGTAGGAAAAAGAAGAAACTCATGAGAGATGAATTTGAGTATAATAAAGGTTTAGCTTATCCCTTTCCTAAAGCCTACATGGAAGGAGTCAATTCTGGAGATAGTACACATAGTCAAACCAAAAATCCCCAAGGGAACTCTGGGGCCCATATAAGTAATAATATAGATATTGAATATGATACTGAATACCCCTCACTCAGAAGATCCGAAAGGATCTATAATAGAAATCAAATAAGACAAGGAAAAGATTTTTTAGAATCCAGGGGGGAGGGGGGCCAGACAGAGGTACAGGAACCCGTCCTTCAAGAGGAAAAACAGTTACAATTAGGTTATGTAGTTTTTGGTAATAGAAATTCAGATGAGGACATTTTTAGTAGTGATGGCATTGTCCATTCGTACAAAGGGTTTAAAATTTATAATTATGCACAGTTCCCTCTTAATAAAGAATTATTTAATTTATTCATGAAGGGTATGACGTTTGTTTCCTCCACAAGGGAGGATTGTAGTAAAACCCTAACGGACTTCAAGATTTTTATAAGGAAATTAAATTTGAAAATTTTAAATCAAGGAAGATCTGACCAGGTTGAGAGGGTGAAACCTATTATTTATAAGAGAAGTTGTTATAACCCCCCCCCCTTTAATAACTATTTTAAATTCTTTTGAAAATGTCTGTACTCGAGAGATATATAAATTATTACAGACCAGTAAAAATAGGAAACACAATCTTTCTTTTAAAGAAAGAAAATTAATGTTTGAATTACATGATAATTTAGATACCTGGTTTATGAAACCTGACAAGGGTGGGGGTATGGTCATTACCAGTGTAGAAGATTGTAATAATAAAATAACTAGTGTGTTGAATGATGGGTCCAAGTATGAAATAATTTCTAGAAATGAAATCAATATTTGTTTCAGGAAAATAAAATTCATGTTGGAAGACTCCTTATTTCAAGGGGTCATTAATGAGGAAGAATATAACTTCCTTAATGTTGAATATCCTGTAATACCTATAGTATTTGGCATTCCAAAAACATACAAGGATATAAAGGATCCTCCTTATAGGCTCATTATATCCACCCACAATAGTATTACCTATACTATAGGTATTTATATCGATCAGATTGTGAGACAGGCCTTAACACCCATTCAACACATTTTAATTGACTCCTGGGATTTTTTGAGAAAAGTGAAAGATGAATGTTATAGTAATGAAATGTATTTTTCTTCAATAGATGTAGTTGATCTTTTTACTTACATCCCGCATGAGATAGGGTTGGAATTTTTTTGTGAAATTTTAGTGAGTCATACTAATTTAAGGGGGAGCACTATTAATTTTATAATAGAACTTATGGAGATTGTTTTAAAGAATAATTTTTTCACATTTCAAGGAGAATTTTATAGACAAATTAATGGTGTGGCCATGGGTAGTAGCTGTGCCCCCATTTTTGCAAACTTAGTTATGTACCAGTGGGAGAAAAGATACATTTTAAATTCGATATACAATGATTGGCATTTATATTTCAGGTTTTTGGATGACTTTTTTATTTTATGGAAGAATGTAGAGTTGTTCCATTCTTTCGTGGAAAATATTAACCAAGTGTGTGATTATTTTAAATTCACAGGTAATGGTAATTTAAATGAGATTTCCTATTTAGATGTTCAACTTTCTAGGGATTCTGAAAGTAATAAATTTCAATCTAGAATTTTTAGGAAACCTACATTTTCTAATGATTATTTGGAATACTTCAGTCAACACCCCCCATATATTAAACAAAATATTGTTAAAGGACAGATGGTGAGGGTGGTAAGGATGTGCTCCAAGATGGAATATGCAGAAGAAGAAACTGGATTGGTAATGGATATGTTCCTGAATAGGGGGTATCCATCGGACCTTTTGGAAGAAATTAGGAATCAGGTTATGAGTGAATGGAACCACAGATATATTCCCTTATTGGGAATGGGTGGGGAAGTCATGAAAATAGCTTCTAAAGACTTGAAGGACTTTACCCAGGCTATGGTTCCTACCTATGGGGAAACATCCGAAGAAGTAAAGAAGATTATTAAGAATAATTGGGTCATGTTCAAAGGGAATAAGGAAGTACTGGGAATATTGGGTACTTAACCCCTATTTACTTATAAAGTAAACAACAATTTAAAGAATATTCTGGAACATAGTTATCAAGGAAAGAAAAGAAAAAAGGGACACATAAATGTGGGGCCTGTGAACAATGTAAATACATTTTGGAGACCCCCAAGGTGAGATTGGGCCCCTTTAGGATTGAGATAAATTTGGTTTCTGGCTCCTGCACTACAACTGGTTTAGTTTATTTAGCTCTTTGTACGGTTTGCCAATGTTTTTACATTGGAAAAACAGAAAGAAGGTTGAACCGTAGGATTTATGAACACTGTTACAGTGTTATAAAAATGGATGAGAAAAATGCTTTATACAAAAATATCAAAAGTAATCCTACTCATGGTTTCAAGTTTGGTATTTTGGAAATAGTAAGGATCCTAGAGGGGGGGATTGGACCAATAAGTTGCTTAGGGCAGAAACTAGGTGGCAACTTATGGTCAATGCATATGAATTTCCGGGCATCAGTGATGCCATTAGTATCAAACCTGAGTTGAGATACAGAGCTAATAGAATAAAATAACTGGTATATGTACTTCAAGTACAATATTTTATTGATTCAACCCTTTGCACTTTTAAGTTTTAAGTTTTATATTTTCAACCTCATTTTTATGTTTTTTTAATGTGTTATCAAATGATTCAAAAGTATTTAAATGATGTATATACGTAAGTTATTTATATTGTGTTCCTGTAGCTTTAAATGGTTCATTAATTGGTCAATTGATTGACTTTAAAGGTATAAAAATAAAAGCTGAGTGATTTTAAATACCCACTGTTCTGAGGAAGTCTATTTGACGAAAGCGCTTGACCTTTTGTTGTTTCATGTAATAAAGTGTGTTAAAGACCGGTGGTATTTTTTTCACACCAGTTGGTTTCCTTTGAGTGTACGGGGACTAGTTAACAGCTGATGTATATCTAATTAACTACTTTGGAACACCAATTGGTGGTCAGGATAGCACATGTTACCGATATTTAACTATAAAAGGATGGCTTATCACACATTCAAACCATCTGTATATACCAGCAGAATGTTACAAAGAAGATTGAATCACAAACTGAAAAGGATTGAAATAACAGTCAACGACACCTCGGGCTACTAATAAGGTATGTAGAACACTCAGTATGTCTGTGTAGGTAGTACCTGTTCTGTAATATTTAAAGTGTACGCAATGCATATAGTGGAAACAATTATTGTGTAGTGATGTATTGTTGAGCACAGTAACACTTGTAGTATTTATGTGTGTGTACTGCTGTAGGCCACAAGGCAAACACTGCATACACCTCAAGGGATGCTATATAAGGGCTTTGAACCCAACTAATCCTCACCAGCTGCTGACACTGGCAGGGTTGGTCCAACAAGTATGTGCTATAACAGGGGATAGTATTTGTTGATATATTGTAACAGTAGGCATATGTATGGGTTTATTACTGAGAATAACATGTTGAAGGTTGGCCTACTTTGCAATTCTGATATGCATTGTGGAATATTGTGCCAATAATTGTGTAATGTAGAGTATTGTAAGCAGATATGTATTACAAGTTACATAGCATTACTGTTATGTTAGGCAAACATTAGTTATGTCTATTGGCATTTACAATACACAATAACAGGATACATATGACTTGTAGTCACCTGACAGTTTAACAGCATGATAGTAAAGTACAATGGAAGAGCTAGTTAACTATCCATGCACATAAGACATGTAATAATTTCAAAGGTAGGTACTAGGCTGTCTGCCCACTGGTATTTATAAGCCTAGCTAGAGCGTGTTGGCTTCTGCCACCCCCTTAGGTTAGTTCCCTGTGCCTCTGAACACCAGAGCCATTAGTTCCCTGTGCCTCTGTCCAGCAGAGCCACTGCAGTGATCCCCGGGGTACATGTCTGTCTCCCATCCACCTGTCAAGGTTTCTCTTGAAGAGTGCTAGTGAGGGGCCCTGCCTGATGTACATTGGAATCATGTTCCAAAGCATGGGGAGTCTCTGGGTCAGGGATCTATCCATCCAGCACATCCTAGTCACCGTTGTGGTTAGGTGTATATCCCTAGAGCATGTGGCTCTCAGGGGCTTCTGTTTAGGTGGAGCATATCCAGCAATATTGGGTTGGACATGGGCCTTGTATGTCAAGCAGAGATCACCTGTGAGTATGTGGTATGCAACCAAGTACAGCTGGAGTTTCCTTAGTTGGGCTGCATAGGCCATCTGTTTGAGGTCAGTAATCCTCTTGGTGTGGTATTGTTGTGGTCTTCCAAGCTGTTGCAGTTGTCTTGTAAGGTACATCCCAAATGGGGTGTTGTATCCTTCAATGGGTCTAATAAGTCATGTAGAGAGGCACAATGGCCTCCTTTGTTCTGGATGCGAGCCCATTAGAGATTAGGGTGGCCACGTAGAAGGATATTTTAACCACCTTGGCATTATGGTTATCGAAGGAGAGATTGCTATCTACTGGGGTTCCCAGATCCCTTATTACCTTTTCTGTATGTAGGGGACTAGCACCTATGTGGTAGTCCGTGGGTAATTGGTTTTATCCAAAGGGGATGACTATGCACTTTGTGGCATTCAGCTTGAGGCCATGATATTGACACCAGGTATACGTCTCAGTGCGACCCTTCCGGAGGGTGTCTGTATCAGCTGGGGAAACAATAATGGTCCCTAGTTTGCAGTCATCTGCAAACCTTTTCAGCCAAAGCCCTCCTGTGCTTGCCTGTACCTCAGAGAAGTATATACCGAACAGGAGGGGTCCTAAGACTGAGCCCTGGGTGATGCCACTTGTAACTGGTCTACAGTCGGACCTAGGTTATGCAACTCCCACTGTGTGTGCTCTGTCCATGAGTCACTTTGCAAACTATCTCATGACGTAGGAGTTAATGTTCAGGTGGATGGGTATGTCGATAATACCAGAATGGGGAATGGTGTTGAAAGCCTTTGAGAGATCAAGGTAGGCTGTGTGGACCTCCTTACTCTCATCTAATGCCTTGGTAACTGTTTCAAAGAAGTCCACCAGGTTTAGGAGGCATGGTCTGCCCTTAATCAAAGCAAACTGGGAGGGGTCAAAGGTTTGGAGGTACCCAATGTCTCTGTGACTGAGATCCATGATGATGTGCTCCATAGCCTTGCAGACCAGGCTAGTCAGACCTATAGAGCAATAGGTCCTGTGGTCCGTTGTGGCACCACCTTTGTGGAGTAGGATAACTGTTGCTGTGCACCATTCAGGGGGCAGAAAGCCTGATGCGAGGCTATTACTGAACATTGTTCATAGGTGGGGAGCCAGTACATTCTGAAGTTCGTGTAAAATGCAGCCTGGGATGTTGTCCGGTCCCATGGATGCTGTGATATTGGCTTTAGAGTATGCAGCTTTTACCTGCGTAGTTGTGATTACAGGGACTCTGCACTCTTCCTGTATAGATATGGGCCCTTTAGGGGGTGAGAGGGGAAAGGTAGCACTGAACCTATCTGCCAGGATGTTGGCAATATCAGTTGGTTCTGTAATGTTCGTGCCTTTGTGCTGTAACTCAGAGCAGATCTGGGTGTTGACATCGAGATATTTGACATAGCTATAAAATGTGGTTGTCGTTGGAATTAGTGACAGTCTTGTTTCTGTAGCTAGCATTGGAGGATCTTATAAGGGATCTCACCTTCTTACTTAGGCTGACCAGGGAGCTCCTCCACGCATGGGATTGTACTCTCTTTTGCAACAGTGTCTTCCTTCTGTTGTACAGTTTGTTTATGGCAGATTGGCTTCCTTAATTAGGAGTATAGCATCTTGGTTCTGTTTGGGATAGCACGATCCATGCACTCGTGTAAGTGCTTATAGTGTGCATTTGTGTAGGATTCAGCAGTTGTAACTGTATTGTCCATCTGCAAGGGTGTCATGAAGTTCACCACGTCTGTCTTAAGAAGCATGAAGTTAGCTGTGTAGACATATTATACTGTGGTTCCCTTAATGGGGGGGTGGGGGTGGGATGTGGATATCAAGGGTGTTTAGCTTATGGTCAGATCGGACCAATGAGGAGATGACTTCAGGTGTGGTACACCGGTCACTCATGTTGGTAATGCCTAGGTCTAGGATATTGTTGCCTCTGGTGGGTGTGTGGATAAGTTGATCCAGGGCATTGGTGTTTATGAATTCCAGAAAGCATTGAGCTAATGAGTTGGTACACGAGTAGTTTTCCCAGTTAATGGTGGGATAGATTCAGTGAGACTATGTGATTAGTGTGGTGTGGTGCGAATGTTTACCTTCTCCACATGACTGTCAGGGTCAGTCTTGGTTGGAGAGAACTTTACCTACAGTTTGGCTAGATAAGTGCATCTCTCACAGGTTGTAATGTTGGGTGGTAGGTGGAGAGGGTTGTCTGTGTATATGAGGCAATGTCTACATTGCCTCAAGATGTCCAGATTCATCAGATAGACAGGAGAGAACACTGGCAGTTGACCCTTGGCCATGCCTGAATATAAAACTAATTTCCCCTAGATAACTAAGGAAAGTGGGTACAAGAGCTATTTTACTCTAAGCAAGTGAGAAAAGTATGTACAAAACCTGTTTACCTCTAGGTAATGAGGAAGATTGAGTGCTATAGTAATTAGTAGCTTACGTAGTGCTTACAAGTTCTGAACAAGTGCTGAGCATGAATAAGCAATCCAGATAGGGTCTTGGATAACATAAACACACTGCCCCCCCCAAAAGGTACACAATCATATATCCAGGTACACTACAGAGCCCCTGTACCCACAACTATGCAGGTACAAGCTGCACTCAGGCTACATGGGACATGTCCACATCCCAGGTTGTATCATACACACATGGCAAAACAAGTTGCTCTCCACATACACATCATGTAAAACATAGCTTCATGTGAGGCTGTGTACACATTGAATGGTGCACACCAGCAGGTATCACAAACCACAAAGGGAGAGACAACACTGATAATGGGAAGTACTGCACTACTACCCTGCTGAGTCTGGTCTGAAAGGCTATGAACCTTGATCAAATTATTTGATGTCAGCAGTACAGATGTAGATGACAGTAAGGTTGATTTCACACTGCATATCATAACCTTGCCAGGTCATAGGACATCATCACCCATACTGTGTTCCACCTACAATCAGTATACTAGATGTACATTCCTATGTCACAGGAGTGTTTTGCAATGGGACTGCTGGCAGAACCAACACTACAGAAGGTGTCTGAATAATACATACACATCACACCAGTGGCAGCTATAGTAAGACATGGTTAATTAATTGTACTCCCCCTCATTGTAGTCCATACCACACAGACTAACAGAAGGCATCTGCCTATTGAAGTATGTGAATGACTATGACCTAGGAGCATTAGCTGACTCAGAGTGTTGTGGACAACATACAGAAGGGGCTTTGTGGGTGAGATGTGTGACATATGGCCACAATCTGACAGCTACATATTGCATTGTCACCCCTATGTTAATAACCCTGTACCCATGAACTACCACCTAAGCAGTGATCAACATAATGGACACTGTGTGTAAGGGAATGCAGCTGGGCAGTTGTCTTTCCTGTGATAGTTACATCACCACACCTGTCAGGTAGTCATATGTGGCAACCCTAATCATGACAGGGTGCCATCCATGAATATAGAGATCACTGTCCAGCCATACACAACACTCAAGTGACCCATATCAGATCACCAATTTCCTTTAAGGGGTATTGGCCATGTTCAGATGGCCTACACCAGCCTTCCCATTCCCCATCTCCACTATGTAGCATGATGCCTACCCTGAATAAATCCATGTCCAACCCAGTGATGTTGGACATGCTACACATACACATCCTGATCTCAAACACATACTTCATGGACATCCACCTTCCTAGTACTAGGATCACCACATGCTGGACAGATCCTTGTCCCATACACTTTACATAGTCCTGCCATACTATGCATTCCTGTCCAGCAAAGCTGCACATTGCCCCCCACTCAGACATGGTGTGATGCCCACATGATAAATGTATCATTAACCCTGTGGATCAGTTATGTTGCACTGCTCCACCTGGCCCCAGAGACCCACCTGTCGGCTACAGCTAGGTAACCTTTCATCTTAGATTCATACATGGCCCAGAGCATATAGCCTACTAGTTGACTTTGACTGTACATGCTATAGTTGATATCCATCCCTGCAAATACCATCTGGCTAGCCAGTGTCCCATGTGTATCACATGTGCAGCACAGGTGATACATGGCAGGATGTTGAATTGCTGTACATTGCCATGTAGATGTATATGGCAAACCACTTACATGTAAAAGCTTCCATGAGCACGTCTGCAGGGTCAAAGGTCATGTCCATTAAGGCAGTGTAAGTCTTTATATGTGGCATATACACAGCGTCAAGGTCGACTGCATTAATGTGGACACATCCAGCCATGTGCTGATAGGTAGGAACATCAGTACAGGCAAACAAACATGCCTACATCAAGACAGCCTCTACATGGAATATGAGCAATGTAATCAGGTGACACACACACATATATGGTGATAATATCCACTCACCATTGAGTGTCACGTGTGTGACACAAACATGTCAGTAGTGTCAGTGTCATGTAGATTTGCAAAGACAACTATTTAATCGTAATACATGCGATACACATGTATGTTCAGCTGTATCTCTGTATGTCTCTGTGAGTTACTGTGACCTGTCTCCATCATTATGTCTTCCAAGTATGCCGCATGCAAGGCTACCCCCTTATACCCGCATGGAGGATGAGGCCCTCATCCCATACCTACATGACAATCATGATATCCTGTTCAGCCATGTGCCACAGGATGCGCAGCAGCGGGATGCCCTGTGGATGGAACTTCACAGGAAGTTTAATGATGTGAGTGGCCACAACTGCACATACCAATAGGTGTGCAGACACTGTACAGACCTCATTAGATGGGCAAAACAGCGTGTGAATGTAATTACCAGGGAACAAGGTGCAACAGGTGGTGGGCCTCCAGCTCCCACTCACACGTACCGAGGAGCTACTGGCCAATCTAGGGACACCTGCAGAGCAACATCCACAAGCCTTAGCCAATGTTGTGGAGGTGGGTGTCTCTCAACCACCAAGCCTGGAGTTGCCTGATAAGTCACTACTGCACCTATAACGACTATATCCCATATAGTTGCATGTGTCACTGTACAATATGTAATGTAACATCATATGCAAGGCATGTATATACACATGCCGCATACTATAGTATGCTACTCTGTGTATGCACACATGTGCATACACCATAGTATAGTGTATTGTACTGGTGTATGTGTTAACATGCACATTGCCCCCTGTAGCTATCATACAGGCGTGGATAATGCTCATACTGCTGTGTTACTCCTATTTAGGTACCTCTGGCATTCTGCTGTGACAGCAGCCCATTGCAGGTGAGACTGTTATTATTTATCAGGCATCTTAATGCACAGATCTAGCTGCCATGTGGCCATTTACCACATGTACACATAATGTATGGTCCTGTCACAATATACAGGTCGGAACTGCAATGTATCACAATGGCTACCCATGTGCAACACTTGCAAACTATGTGAAACACCGACGTAAAACCTCACAAACTGTCATGGCCAGATGTGTGGACAGCTGTGCATACCATGGTGGAGGTGCTGTTCACTGTAGGGACATGTACTACATATCAGAACTGCACATGTGAGGAACACAAACAGTACTACACAGTGAGCTGGAGTATGGCCGGTCCACAGGATTTACTGGTGTGGATCATAGCCCTGCTATGAATGTCACATAATGTGATGTACTATCTTGACATGTCCATGAAATCTAGTGGCCTGACTGCAACACTGCCTAACTATCCTGAAAAACATATCCCACATACCAAACATACCACCCTTTGATTGCATAACCCTGTCGTCAGTAGAGCATATGACATCTATGGGTGTATGTCATATGGGACAACACAGACATGTGAAATAGACACCTGTCACAATAATTTGGCCAACACATGTACACACATGGCCATGGAGGATGGCCAGAGACATGAAACAACACACACAGTAGATGTGATGTGCTTGTGTGTACACCCTGTCACACACTGGCTACACATGGTCCAACTATGGCCTTTGTGTAATGGTTATATTGCAGATGTGGAACACTAGACATCCTACAGGCCCATGCACATCTTGTGTAGGCATGACATCAATCCATCACATAAGATGTGTTGAACATCTTGAGTGTGTCACAACATGACACCAGTCACTTGTACAGTATCCACATCAGCCCACAGATACAGTACATTCCCCTTGCTGGTGTCGGACATCAATGTCATCCTTGCTCCCCATGTGTGGATGTGTGTGTGTGTGTGTGTGTGTGTGTGTGTGTGTGTGTGTGTGTGTGTGTGTGTGTGTGTGTGTGTTTGTGGTACACAGATGTCATGTGGGACATGGTGTACCGACGAATTTGCCATGTCTGGCCATAGTTGCCAGGCAGTAGCAATATGGTTGCAGATGTGCAGGGCTGTCATCCATATACACTTCAGTGACCTGTGTCACACATTCCACACCATGGTTTAGTGTGTATACACCTCAGTGACATGGGTCACATTCCACAGTATATATGTATTGTATCTGAACACAGTCATGGCTATGAACTGTGTCTGTAACTCACACTGTATAGCAATAGAGACGCCTCATGATTCCCTGTAATGGGCATGCACTTCAGCTAAATGTGCAGTATATCTGTAGGGCGGACAGACAACACTGCATTGGGACACCATTACCCCACTGTATATTTGACAGGACACTATTGTGTTAAACATGTATGCATGTCATTGCACATGTCAGTAGATCACGTCATACTACATGTGATTGTAAAGGTCATATGCCACACATCAAGCAGGTGTACTGTTAACCTGTGCTGGTCTACATGGTGTTACACGGGGATATATTCTAACTACTACTATGATTGTGTAATTTGCATGCCTTTTGCTATGACACATGCATGCTGTTGTGTGCAACCCAGGGATGTATGATAACTACCACTATTATTGTCTGCGCTGCATGCCATCTGCCGTATCACATGCATATCACATGCCTTCTGTCATATCACATGCATGCTGTGTGCCATAGTGTGTGTGTGTGTGTGTGTGTGTGTGTGTGTGTGTGTGTGTGTGTGTGTGTGTGTGTGTGTGTGTGTGTGTGTGTGTCTGTGTGCGTGTTTTATAGATTGTAATGTACATTTCTTGTCTGCCCCTCACAGGTGATGTAAGTGCATTGCCCTCCTGTGGTCCATCTGATGTTAGTGTCTTCACGGACTCTAGCAGTGATGATGAACGTATGATTGAGGCACAGGCAAGGTTGTCAGGTGCTGAATCTGTGCCATCGGTTGCCATTCCACCTATATCCCCCTCATCCACGCACACAGATCTCATGCCTACACATACCCCATCGCCAGTGGCCATAGAGGAAGGACAGTTGACTTGTGGTAGCTTGGAACTAGAAAGTGTGAGGGCTATGGAAGGTGCACCTGTACACCATGGTATCAGCCAACTGACTGGTAATGCCCCACACAGGCATGTGGCCAGTGCTGCTCGTAGGAGGGCTTCTGGCCAACATGCCCCTGCAAGACAGAGCGCAGCAGCTGGTGTCACCAGACACATGTTTCAGGCTGTAATGGAGGCACAGGCACGTGCTGAATGGCACAACAGAGAAGATCAGAGGCTTCAGAGGGCTGCTGTCCATTCTTTAAACAACAACATCCAGGCAATGGTAAATGCTCAACAGCAGATTGTTGAAGCTTTGGAGAGACGATTGGGTGACATGGTTGGAGTCATTGACTGTGGCATGACAATCCACGAGCGTGAGCTGTCTGTGTTGGAACATCTGGTAGGGGTGAGGCATCAGGCACGTGGGCGTACTACATCACCTGTTTCGGGTTTACGTGAACAAGCTACCTCACATGCCTGCTCCCATAGTGGCGGTAACAGCAGCAGTGCAGCTGGTGCTGTGCTGTCCACACCATGACACAGCAGGCAACATGCACGTGGCCCTGGATGGTCCCAAAAGGGACACAGTTCCAGTGGACAAGTGTCATGAGACAGTACCCAATCTGTACCTCTGCCTGGTAGTGCCTGTGCAACCCCTGGCAGGCACAGGTCACATGTCCATGGCCGGACACCGTGTACTGTAAAACCTGGCCTATACAGTTCGCAGCTGTCAATAATACCTCCGTGTAGGCAAGACACATGCCAGAACTGTCTGCATACATACATGCACACACCGGAAACATATGTAGGGCACTACAACACACACATGCATAACATCCACACACGCCCAATTAAATCAAAGGCCCTAACCCACACACATGATGCCATCCAATGGTGCAGCCTAGGCCTCTGGCAAACATTATCACCCTGTGCATATGATGATGCCATTGCCGCATCCCTGACATCCACATTATTGGTGCAGGGACATGTTCATATGGTCTGATGCACAGGGTGAACAGACTAGGAAGATAAGTGTAGTTTACAATTGTTGAGTACTGTTGACAGGCAGCAGACATACCATGTACTACAGGTGTACAATGCGTTTCATACTGTTAACAATATGTGTCTTGTGTAACAACAGTAACTGCATGTTGTTCATGATGTTCTGCTTTCCTCCTTCAGGTCTAATTGCACATGCCGGTGGAAGTCAGTGTTTGCTGTTAGTGTCCCATATGTCAATGTGGACTACTCACAGGTATGTATGAATATACCAGCATGCACCTTGTAGCTGCCACATCACAGTGAGAATGTCCCACGTTCCAAACACGTCTACTGACCAAGAGCATGATAGCTGTGTATTAAGCTACTGTGGCTACAGACATGACATCCATACTGGGTGACATCATAGGTGCAGTTACATGAAGTGGTGAGGTAAGAAAGCGGTCTAGCTGATTACAAGGGTAGAGGCCAGTGGAAAGTGTGATGCCTCATTGGAAGCAGTAATACACGTTCCCATGACAGGATGCCAACACACAACTGCACCCACACACTCAGGTATTGACACACATGTATTCAGTGACACAGTCAAACTCACACACTCACGGATTCACCGACACAGTAACACACACTCACACACAATTGCTACTGTTGAGGTGAGGACCCATGCCTATGTGCAAAACATCATTACAGTACTGTGCACCTACATAACGCGCCACAGAGAATACACATGTACAGGTAGACAGCATGGCCTAAAATCGGGGACATCAACTTGGATAGTAGATTGCATAGCCTGGATGGGGGGAAGGGTCTTATCAGTTCAGTATGGTAACATACATCCTCACTCCAGGGACCAGACAGCCATACACACACACACACACACACACACACACACACACACACACACACACACACACACACACACACTGTGGCATTCACTATTGAATACACTTATGTCAGGCACATACAGATACCTCACATGTGAGATACACACCCCTGCCTATGTCCTGCTTTCTACATTGAAGTCTGTATAGATGTCTACACTAGTGTACAGGAGAGTGTGCAACAATTGAGATGTATTCCCCACCATACATGACATATATGGACACACATGCAACCACACATGCCTGTACTGTGAATCAAACACATGCCTTGCTCATGATATGTATGACAGACTTACAGCAGTATATCACATGTTACAAAGTGTACTGATGCTTCCTTTGGCAACAGGTGTCATGTGATTTACCTTCGGTGTCACCCCGACCACTGTTTATGTTGTGTGTTATGCCCTTCAATTAATGAAACCATTGCTTACCGGTTACACAGGTTATTGTAGGACTGCTTGTGGCACACCTGTGAGCTGTCCTCAGCAAACATCCATCTGCAAAGATGCCCCACCACTTAGTTATTTCCACACATCTGTCCATACCTGAGGTACATCTTTCCGTATATTCAGCATATCACCATATACAGTTGGTAATGTAGAGGCTGCATTGCAACTGCATGATGTACTAAGATACACATCACCTGCATACATCAGCAACTGCACACGCATGGTATCTGAATGCACACCACTACATGTACATGTGTGTAGGTCCTACAATCCTGTCATTTGGGCATGTTTGTAGGCATTGCAATTGGTGGACATGTGTAATGACATACATGACACATAGACTGTTGTATGATATAATAGGTGTAATGGGTGGCTGATACAGAGGAAATGTTACCTCTGTCAACATTGATATCACACCTTATATACTGTTAGCATTCAGCAGCCATGGACCTACATTCCATGTGCATGTGTGTAATGGCTATAGCCATATGTCTGCACAAAGGACAACAACAGCTATGCTATTTACATGTATGTTGTGTGTGTGTGTGTGTGGGGGGGGGGGCATGTACATATCTAGGGCAGGTACATGTATGTCATATCCAAACTTGAGGGTGTTTACTGGTGTACAGCAGCAGTCATCTGCTAATGCTGTAAATAACTGAGGGCCCCTGGTATGTGTACAGCTGACCTGGTTACAGACAGTGATATCATTGCATTGCATAACACATGATGCAACTGTATCAGTACATGGGTACTCTCTACAGTTGGTGTAGAGCTTGGTACAGTCCACTGGCCAAGGTTCACATGGTGGTGTACTCTTATATGTCCTACAACATGTATGGATGTGTGTTGGTGGTCCGAGGGCATGGTGGTGTCTGAGGTTTACATCCTAGAATGCAACATTTGACACTGTGTCCTGCACCTGACTCATCTGTGATGCCTTTCGTGGGAATAACAGTCAGTTTATGTGAGTGACCTATATGTATGTGGGGACACCACCACCTGGAGCAGTCCATACCTGTGTTACGGCCCACATGTTTGGTTCTGAGGTATATGGTGGTAGTGCTATTGTGCACTACAGAGCCTTCAGCCAGGTGTTTCTCACTGCACAGATGTCAGTATTCTCCATTGTTGGATCTACAGTGAGCAGCTGTGATTATGGACGCTACACATCTAGCACTGGTTAGCATAAGCATACAATGCAGTTGTCCTCTAGGTGTCAGGGTGTTATCCTGTGTTTAGGACATTTGCCTTGGAATGGCACTATATAGTTGAATGTGATTTGGGTATTATCCCCACTCCCTTGAATCATGGATGCATGTGATATGTGTCGAAGGCCTGTCTACTGTCAGTCATGTCATCCCAGAATGACAAACACTGGACAGCCTCGTACTTACAGCAGGACATTGGCTCATTGTGTTGGTCAAGCAGTTGCCACTCCTAGCAAGACATCCCTGTGAGTGGTGGAATAGTGCTTGGTATAGGATGGTACATCTATGGTGACGGACAGCAGCAGATGCTGTGTATAAGACCGGTGTCAGATATATGTAAAGCAGCATTCCTGCTAACAATGACAACTACTAACACCAGAGTCCATTACAATGTGTTCTTTATGTCTAACTGTAATAGCATGGCCACTGTGGCCTTCCGTGTTTAGAATCAGAGTGCATTCCGAACAGCCCTGTGCTACTAAGTGTGTGAGCATGCCCTGTGACACTTTGTGTTGGTTATGTGCCTCTGTGTATGGGCATGGCCATTGTAACCCTGTATAGTGATAGTAGTCATCCATTCCATAGATGGGCATACTCCAGGTCAGAATGGATTCCTACTTTAAACACACAGGTTCACAGGTATGTATATCTTAACTGCCAGCATCCCTGTTGATGTCCGCATTCCTAGAAGGTCATAATGACAGCCTTGAATGTGTAGTCTGTGTGGCGCAACTCATAACTATGTAGTATTGTAATAGTGATCTGTAGATAGGCAAGTGTTCCATTCCCACCACTGGTGTGTGTGTGTGTGTGTGTGTGTGTGTGTGTGTGTGTGTGTGTGTGTGTGTGTGTGTGTGTGTGTGTGTGTGTGTTTGTCCCCATCTGCCTGAGGACTGAATAATGCTTTTAGACTGCTCACATACCATACAATTCCTATACCCACCTTTGGCAAGGTTGATGATGTCACCCACCTACAAATACACCTCTGGGAGTGCTCTGCCCCAGTAATCTCGGTAGTGCATTCTGTAACTGCATAATGCTGTAGTGCAATAAAGTAGTTAGGTCGGTGTTCTAATCCCAAACTTGCCAAGTGTGTGTGTGTGTGTGTGTGTGTGTGTGTGTGTGTGTGTGTGTGTTTGTCCCCATCTACCTGAGGACTGAATAATGCTTTTAGACTGCTCACACTCCATACAATTCCTATACCCACCTTTGGCAAGGCTGATAATGTCACCCACCTACAAATACACCTCTGGGAGTACTGTATCCCAGTAATATTGGTAGCGCATTCTGTAACTGCGTAATGCTGTAGTGTAATAAAGTATTTAGGTCGGTGTTCTAATCCCAGACTTGCCAAGTGTGTGTGTGTTTGTCCCGGTCTACCTGAGGACTGAATAATGCTTTTAGACTGCTACACACCATACAATTCCTATACCCACCTTTGGCAAGGTTGATGATGTCACCCACCTACAAATACACCACTGGGAGTACTGTGTCCCAGCAATCTTGGTAGCTTGTTCTGTAACTGTGTAATGCTGTAGTGTAATAAAGTAGTTAGGTCGGTGTTCTAATCCCAGACTTGCCAAGTGTGTGTGTGTGTCTGTTTGTCCCGGTCTGCCTGAGGACTGAATAATACTTTTAGACTGCTCACACTCCATACAATTCCAATACCCACCTTTGGCAAGGCTGATGATGTCACCCACCTACAAATACACCTCTGGGAGTGCTGTGTCCCAGTAATCTCAGTAGCATGTTCTGCAACTGCATAATGCTGTAGTATAATAAAGTAGTTAGGTTGGTGTTCTAATCCCAGACTTGCCAAGTGTTTGTGTGTGTGTGTGTGTGTGTGTGTGTGTGTGTGTGTGTGTGTGTGTGTGTGTGTGTGTGTGTGTGTGTCTGTTTGTCCCCATCTGCCTGAGGACTGAATAATGCTTTTAGACTGCTCACACTCCATACCATTCCTATACCCACCTTTGGCAAGCCTGATTATGTCACCCGCCTACAAATACACCTCTGGGAGTACTGTAACCCATTAATCTGGCTAGTGCGTTCTGTAACTGCGTAATGCTGTAGTGTTCTATAGTACTTAGGTTGGTGTTCTAATCCCAGACATGCCAAGTGTGTGTGTGTGTGTGTGTGTGTGTCTGCCTGCGTGAGACAAGTACATTGCTTTGTAGAGTATGCACTCTCTGTACAAATCACATGACCAACTTTGTCATTCCTGCTGTTGTCACCGACCTAGGTATACACCTGTAGGCATGCTGCAACCCTGTATTTGCCATAGCGCGTGCCTTAAAAGTATATTGCTGCAGTGTGATACGGTAGGTAGGGGTTCGTATACAGGACATGGCAAGTGTTTTTCTGTCAGAGCTTGTGTAGTGGTGGCTGTGAGTCTCTTCCCATTGGACATGTTTGGAAGTGGATTTTGTAGTTTTCCAAAATGGTGTCCGTCTTATAACACACTGGCCACCTCACGAGGAGTACAGCTGTCCATCAGCCATGGGACTGTGTTGGCAAGCCATACCCCTACATCTGGCAAAAGGCCTGGTGAACAAAGTATGCAACCCTACTAGTACCCGGTATATGACCCGCACCCATGTGCCATGCACAAACAAACTTGCCTAGGATATCCCACTATGTTGCTAGTACCATTCACACTGATGACAGATAGTAGGCATGGTGTGAATGCAGTGGCCTGCAGAGGACATGGCACCCTGTACAGTAGTACAATAGGCACATATATGCGGACATTGTGCCTTCACTATGTTCCACACTGGATGCCTGCAACATATGTGGTGCCATCAAATGTGATCCACAGAGGCCATACAATGTTGTACACATGTGCCCTGTATGGACCAATGCCACTGACACCCAGGAATACCTGTATCATGCTATCAATGCAGGTGCAGGGTCGACCTGCTCACTATAAGCAGGTTTCACCACACCAGGCCAGTATTGGCATATCGTGGGATAACAGACTGTGTACACAACATGTGCCTGCAAAACCAGGTACACCTGTACATGTCACTGTACAGTATTGTGGGACATGCACATCCAAGTCAATGTCCATGTGAAGGACTATCAAACACAGACATGGCATGCATTGCAAATCTATGGCCATACACATTGGTAACCAGGATGTCAGGGCAAATCATGCAGTGCCCATCTGTGTGGGACACTGCAGACACTACACCCCTGCACTGTGCACCATTGTCGGGTGATGCAATGCCAAGGATTACCCATCACCCAGCCTTGCACAGCCATCTTGCACAGCAAGCCACTACACACCCATGAAGCAATGCATACATGCATGTCAGTACTGGTACCTTGTGTCTGCGTGTGGGTTAAGATGCTCCCAACCACAGTCACTCCCAGTATAACCCTCATTGGGATACCAACAGATGTCAAACACTTTTACATGCCCTAGCCCATAGAACCTCCAGATATCCCCTGTGGTGCATGGAGTCCTGTACATTACTGCAGTGTAGCAAACTAAGTAGTTAGGTTGTGTATCTGTGGCTCTGGCAAAGAGTGTCAATGCATGTCCATTAGAGAATGTGGTTGTGGGGACAATGGCATCCGTTCATGTGGACAGCCATGTGTGCCACACCTAATGTATGTCTACTATATCTCTGTTGCAGATGTCACTCACCTACACACATATATGTTCTTACAACACAGCAACATGTCGCCTTTGTGGTACATGCAGTAATGTCATGTGCATGTAATAGTAATGAGTAGTCAGTCAGGGGTTTGACCCCTGTACTGTTAGGCATGTGGCAGACAATGCTTAGGGTTAAGTCTCCGAGCCCTTCCCTGGTATACTTTGCCTGTCCCACCCACACACTCTCTGGTGGATGTGAAGGAGTACACCTGCTCAGCAGCAGCATGTGTATTGTAAGTGATGGACATGGTCAGGTGATGGCCTCTGCACCTATTGCAGTCCTCCTCTAGCTGATTGCATGTGGAACAGCTGACATGGTGTTCCCATAGCTATCTAGGGAAAACATGTTGGTATTTGGCCATGACAGTCGCTGTGAGTGGTACCTGGATGTGGTGTTCTGACACAGCATCACAGATGATATCTGGATGTACCTCAAACATTATACACAGTGGGAAATAGCCTAAATACAGGAGGGTGATGTGCCACACATGACTACAGCATGTAAGTGTAGCTATGCTGCATTGAGACTACTGCCTGTTTAACATGTGTGTGGTAATGGCCATTCTGCATGTTTTAATACAGACATGACAGTACTCTGTCCGTGAGGGACCCCCATCTGTAGGGCCATCTGTGAACTGGTCAGTGTGTACAACCATTTGTTTTCTGTGTTACAAACTGAACACACATCTGTGCACAACAGAAGCATAGTGTAAGGATTGCAGACAGTATATTATGATAGGGATGTGTTGCTGCCATCGCATCCCTGACTGGACATGTGCCACATGAAACAGTGGTATGACAGACACTGTCTGGGGTTCCCAGTGACAAACCAATAATGGGCAACTGTTCATAGCTGCAATCATATGTCTACTACACATTGTACAGATGGCATGCAGTATATATGCATGTGTTGTGCTCCCTCTGCAAATGTATACCATCTGTTGTGTTGGGTTGATGGTGATATCTATGCATATTGTTGTAGGTAATACCGTATGCTGGTGCCTATCACTAAGCCATATGTGGGTTTAAACTGCAACACCATAGGCTGAATGGGTTGGGAGGTCCCGGCAGAACCTCCTGTCCCACTTCAGCTGACCATGGCACCGGGTACTGGCACATCTGGGGCCCAGCCTTGGACATCAGCCTCTGTTGGCTCTGCACCACCTTCTGGTGGTACCACCAATGAGGATGGAGCATGTCCCCCCTGGGAGCAGGACTAGACAGGTACATGTCTGCTGTCGTGCAGTCCCGGACGTGTTGCATTGGGGGCTCACTAAAGGGTTCCGAAGCCAGATACGCAAGCTCAAGGGTGGAGTAACATTTACAGGGTGATGCTGC
The DNA here is from genome assembly GCF_019279795.1 of Protopterus annectens. Taxonomy (NCBI): domain Eukaryota; kingdom Metazoa; phylum Chordata; order Ceratodontiformes; family Protopteridae; genus Protopterus; species Protopterus annectens. The sequence continues at coordinate 486,984,466 of NC_056732.1, read as the reverse complement.
CCCTCCTGGACAGCCCCCAGCACTGCCTCCTTTGCAGCTGTTTAAGTGCAGTGGCGGCTGCCCATGGCTGGGGACCTCCATCCCACTGTTCCCATGGCCTTGTGAATGCCGAACACCCATCCCTGTCTGGGGTGTATCCCCCCACATGTGTCATATACCAACCCTGTATGCTGTCATGTCTGTGATCCTACCCTACCTATCCTCCACGGCCATACCTACACTCCTTCCCCTACATCCGACCCTCACCTATGGAAACATAAGGCCAATCGGCTCCTAGGACAACATCTGCCCTATACGTAGCTGTCTATTTCACACACGTGCCCACTAGACACATGTAACCCTTGTAATATGCATCACAGCATACTCCTGTTATCCTCACCCCTGTCCCTCAGGCGCATGATCCTGGTATGCACATCACTTATAAATGATCCAGGTACACGTGATGAGGACGACTCCATTGTACACACAACACTACCGGTCCCTCTATGGTTACCCCATTTACCGTTATCATGATGATGATGTTGCACACAGCACCTTGCAAGAGTACTGTTCACACATAATGATTGAACAGGTACTGTTGTGTTAATGTACATTACATGCACAGAGTGATGTATATGGCCAATGTACAACTATTTGCATGTATGACTGACACATGTCTGTCTGAGGGAGTCTTGAGATCACATAGAACAACACCACTACATAATACAGGCATCCCTGTGTTTCCCGTTTCATTCGTTTGTAATGCTTTGTTGCCACATGGTATGTTCCTGATATATCTCTCTCTCTATTTTATATATATATATATATATATATATATATATATATATATATGTATGTACCTATATGCTGGGCATAAACACTCACATATACATCTACATGATGGGATACATTCCTATACTGTTGAATGACTGCGCTGTATGATATGTTTGTGGTACTGCCCGTTGTCTGTATATCTGCCATGGCGTATTGGTAATTCACATTAGCTGTGTGTGCAGGGTCCTGGTTCCAAGCCTTGCAGAGGACGTTTATTTGGTTGCAGGGCAGAACAAAGCCATTGGATATGGAGCGAGTAAGGCACATTAAAGCAGTTGGGAGCGGGTGTGCTTGGGTTTGCACGATGTTAAGCACTGCTGACCTCTGGTTACAGCTTCTTACACTCGGTTAGCCTCTACATTGCTTTACCAGTGAAATACTCACATACTGGTAGCCAAACAGGCTTACACCCGTTCACTCCCGCACTTGCAAATGCACCAACATTGGTGCTTGCGTCTAACACTCACACCACTGGGCGGGAGCGAGGACCACAGTATTACCTTGTGATGCCTATTACATCGGACTACATGACTACAGTATTGGGAATGGCTGCCCATTAGGCGATGGCATGGTATTCGACTGTACGGAATCGGTGGCATGTCCAGTGAATTAATCATATTTGTGTGTTCCTCATACAATCTGCTCCCATCTGGCTGATACATGGGAACAGAGACTCTTCAATACAGACAAGTAATCGGGTTTTGGGAGCCACATCCGTCGGCCGAGTCATGCTACTGCATACCTATTATAGGTTTGCCACCTTTTGAATTTGCCAAGGTGGGACTTTAGGGTTAAAACCTGTCCCACTTTGCGAGGGACAATCCCTCTTTAGGCAGTTGTGTCCTGCGAAAATAATC
>NC_056732.1:486965296-486975296 GCF_019279795.1 Protopterus annectens | reverse complement strand
ATTATTTCCTACAATCTCAGGACATTTGCCATTTTATTATTTTTGGTCAGGACACAGCTGCCCAAAAAGTGACTGTCCCTCGCAAAGTGGGACAGGTGGTAACCTTACTTGCGTCTGCTTTAAAGCGCCTTAATCACCCTATATCCGACTGCCACTATGCTTTTGTGAAAGGTATATATTCCTGATAATGCACGTGGGGAGACGTGCATCACGGTCAGGTGTTTAATACCGGGTCGTAGGTTCTGCAGGACCGGTTGGAGGCTGAGCAGGCCTACTACTGCTCATACAACTTGTGTCCAGATGTCTACGGGACTGGACATCGTGTCGTGACACCAAGTCTAATGTTTAGAACAGATACTTATCCCTTGAGGGATATCCAGAAATTGTGGGGACCAGTGACCTCGATTCTTTTGGCTTTACGAATATGAGGTAGGGTTATACATGCAAGAGATAAATAGTTTGCGATCCCGAGACTGCCTAGGGTGAGACTGCCTACTAGATATGAGTAGGGGTCACTATGTACAGATATGGCTGCGCCAAGCTAGCAGCCTGAGTATGGGTGGTTTTGGTGGATGTTCAGGAAGGGGGGTAGTGTGCTGTGGAGGGGAATGGGTATTCAATTATGTATCCAAGTGTGTTGGGGTTAGATGGCTCAGTTCAAGCCAGACCATTATGTGGGTGTGAGCCGGTAACGTTTCTGTACATGTGTAACACACATTTTAATGTTCATATGTTTGTGGGATTGTGTTCTACAGTATGGCCTGTCAGGTTGTATTGTGGATGTGAATGTTTGTTCTTTGGTTTTCTTTCTGATTCACCCACTGCTCCCTCGTACACCTCCAGTTCATCTAGTGTGCATCCGACCCAGTCTCCTCTTGCCGAATTATTACATCACCCGTCACCCACCACACCCATATTACACACACGCACCATCCATCCCTTCTCTGGTTGATGGCCCATGGCACAGTCAACAGAACACATTGCGTACACTACATATCTTTGGTACCAATATGGTTGTGAGGACGACCCTAGCATTTTTGATCTTCCACATGCTGTACTTCATGCACATAGGTACACACAAATACTTATCTTTCATGACATGGTAGGTAGACCCAGGTAATACCCGTTCATCTTTGGGCTGTCCAGACAAGGACAACTTGGACCGCGAATGGGCAGATATTGAGTGAATGCTCTGACCATTGGTAGGGTTGCCACCTTTTCATATGACCAAAATGGGACATTTTTGGGACACACATCAGATTTTACAGGCCAGCATATACCCACGGTCAGTACAAAGGATAGTACTTTAGTTTTATGCCTAAATGAAAGCTTATTGTTGTAGCAGTTTTGCTGCTTATTCTGTTTCATTTAATTGCTTACTCTGTTTCTTGTAACATTTAGGTATTTTACATACAAAAATAAGTATTGTATGGAACTATTACATAAAATATAGGACATAATTATGTCCTACAATCACAGGACATTTAACATTTATAATGGTTTTGGTATGGACACAACTGCCCAGAGGGGAACTGTCCCTCACAATGTGGGACAGGTGGTAACCCTAACCATTGGGCTAGGCTTAACAAATGGCAGCGGTGCGCTAACATGCTGCATTTCGCTTCCACTTGGTATAACAATCAACACTACAATGGAATACGGCCACGGGGTTTTAGATGTCATTTGTTCGTGGGACGGGGACTCAATATTCAGCTACGTACCTTTGTGTTTACTTTTTATTTTGGTGTTTGCAAAACTGTCTTGTATGCTTTGCATACATTTCAGTATCCATGGACACTGGCAGGAGTGATTATTATTAGAGGCAGGCTGTACTAGTCAGCATTTTAGGTTGCGCGTCTGCAGCCGACATGTTCACACCTCTGTGCAGTGCTTAGACACGCCCCCTGCACTCGCGCACATTTCCTGTGCACGTGGACGTTGTGGCAGCACGCCTTCATTAATATGCATGTGGTGCTGCTGCACCATCTCTATGCTGCATGGTCGGCGCAAGGCTAACACTGTCCTTGCGCCGAGCTTCATGAATCCCAGGGAATGTTCTTATTAGCTTAGAAAGTTGATAGAATATTAGGTTTTGAGTTAGCATGTGTTTACTAAAGGGTTTGAAGTCTGAAAATCAAAGGTCTCTCATTATCTTCTAAATTCAATCGTTAATGATTTGCTACTAATTTGACAGCAAACCACAATTTTATGTACAATGGACCAAAACTATAAGGCAAAAATCTGGATATTCTGAGTAAATCTGTACAGTTGAGAGGCATGCTGTACAGTAACTATGAACCTACCTTTCAAACTAGAGTTGCTTGCTTGTTAGCAGAGAAAATTAATTATTTCAGGGTTCCTATTCTTCCAGAACCAAGATCAGAAGCAGATGAACATACAGAAAAACATAACATATGTCTGTATTACAAGTTATGAAGCAGTAATATATAATCAATATGTCTACACAAAAGTAAAACACTGCTTTAATTAAAGTCAAGGCTTACACTTCAGACAGCTGTAATGTTCAGCAGTCAGTATTTAAAACTTATCCTATGAGCTAAGAAAACTAATTAGAAGGTATGGTTACAGCTTTGTAAAATATCTGCTTCCCTTGATGAGCAATTATCAGTATACAAAGAGCAAAGGTTACTTCATGTTAAATGATTGCCAGGTACAATTAGCAAGGCAGGAAGGGAAAAAGATGAGTTGTTCTTCTTCTGTTGGCTTTTCCCGGTTAGGGGTCGTCACATCGGAACTCCGGTCCGCTAATGATTGGCAGTAGATGTATTTATGGATGCCGAGATGTCAGCTCGATGCCCAACCTTCAGCAAAGGCACGTCCATTTTACGCATATCTTTCGAACACCACTCTACCACGGGGAGGACATGCAAACTCCACACAGAAGGCACTCCAGCTGAGAATCGAACGGGAGAACCTCTTGCTGTGAGGCAACAACGCTACTGCTGCACCACCGTGGCTTAAGGGAAAAAGATGAGTAAGATAGTGTAATTGTAGTAATGAAGAACAGCTGCAAAGGAAGGAACAGTGGACACAAATGAAATACTAGTATAATAAGGAAGAAAGTATGGGGACAAGGAGAGCAAGTATGAGTCAGAGTAACAAACAACAAAATCACAGGAAGAACTTAGGAGAACCAGGAACAGAAGATATAAAACCATGAAACAGACCAGAAAGGGCTAAAATAATCAGAAAAGAAGAGAATGAATAGGGATATGGATGGACATTCTAAAATTTCCCTGTGAAGCCAGACTGTGCATCCTATAATATGAAAATGTTATTAGAAACTTAGTATGATATGTGTAGTATTATAGTTTAGTTAGCCCTGGCTGTGTTGACTAATGTATTGACTAGTGACCCACTGGTTACATTTTCTGCATCCTAGTCTTCCAGGATTTGAAGTTCAGTCTTCATCTGTGGTGTGTGCGTTGGCCTACACTTATGAATCCTCAGTATCAAAAGGATTGGGTAACACTTGCCCAGGCACAAGGAATCATAAATTACAACTCTCAAGATACATGCACATAGCCTGCCCACATTCCTCTCAACCTTTTAGTACAAGAAATCTGGACAAAGCCTAAAATGGTGGGGGGACAAAGGCCTAGAAATAGGAACAGATTTTAAATAGTGCCCTTATAAGCTTAGAAAGTTGCTAGAATAACAGGATTTGTGTTAGCATGCATTTTCTGAAGTTTATGAAATATGAAACTCAAATGTATGGCAGCATTTAGTGACTTCACTCCTCAGTTATTTACCAGAAAACCACAAATTTTATGAAGAACAGACCAAACATATGAGGCAAAAATCTGGACAGTTGAGAGGTATGCCTGCCCAATTTATGAATAAGTGACATAAAAGTGTCATATTTTTGCAGGGAGGCAAGCATCCCTGGACTTTCACATTTCCCAGATTTTATTAACGACAAAAAATAATCACTGACAATCAAGCAATCCAATTTTTTTCTAACTCTTTCTGCAAGCAGCACTAATATTTGACAACTCAGAACTAACTTGCTATACAAAAATGAGCAAGAACATCCTGAACAAGTGCAGCTCATGCCAGCATGTTCAAGCAAATGTAGAATGATTTCCAGAGATCAAACACATGAAAGTAAATCATTCTAGTAGTCTGCATATTCTCCCTGGGACTGCATGATTTTTCCCGCCTGGTAATTATAGTTCTCTTTATTCTCCCAGAAAGAAATTAGTTGATAAGTTACTCTATATTCTTCATATATTTCCCTTGCCTTTATGATTTGGGATATGTTGAAAATAATTTGTGAATGATTAGTTCATTTATCTGTTAAATTATTCTCTATCATTTCTTCTGAAAGTGACTGTACCCAATGACTGCAAAACCGGATACGTGTCAATCTAGCAACAGTTCTTTTCTTGGGTACTGAACATTTAAAAGAAAAGGAGTAAAACAACTTTCACTGAACCTCAGAGGTAACATTTTTGTATGGGGGGCTGCCTGAACTCCCCGTGTGGGGGACCCCCCCTGAAAACTTAAATATACCTACTCTGAGGACGCACCAGCAGTGGAAAACAAGGAAAAGTCTTTGTCTATTGTCGGTGCAAGCCATTTCGCTCCCTTTCTTTTGATTGTTCAGCTGTTGATCAAATGACAGGCAACCCACAAAACTGTTGTTGCCTTGTGAAGTATACAACAGCAGTGCACATTTCATGCCTGACTATAATGGCAGCACCTTGAAACTGCTGACTAACTGTTATCACATGGCAGTATCTAGCTCTGTAACTTACAACATAAGGCAGCCTTCCAACCTTCCCTTGAATACAACTGTCTGTTTTGGTATGTATAACAGTTACCCCCGGATTCATGAAGCTCGGTGCAAGGCCGGTGTAAGGCTTCCGCCGGCAGTGCAGTGTATAACCGGCGTAGCAGCGCCACATGCATAGTAATGAGTGTGCGCCGCAACCACAACAACGTGCAGAGAGCATGTGCGCGAGCCCAAGTAGGATGCGCCCGTAGGCATGGCCAAGCCGGCAGGCGAGGAGCAACCTAAAGTGCTGACTGTCACAGGCTGCCTGTAATAGTAACCACACCAACCAGTGTCTGTGGATAATGAAACGTATGCAGAGTATGCAACATAGTACCCGTCCACACAAAACGGAGAACCAAACATTAATCCACGAAGTCCAAATTGTACCCGTCCAAGGAACAAAGGATACGTGTAATACCGTGTCCATCATGCAATGCACTGTCAGCAGGCATACCCAGTGAAGGTGTACCGCAGCATGTCAGCGCGCCGCACCTACACACGAGTAGCCCCATGGGCATGGTCACCAGCAGTTCCACAGTGGTAGTGAGAGTACACAGCTGGGCAGCCGTGTCTATATAACAACCAGAAAGAAACCAGATACCCTAAACACAGACAAACGTGCATAGCAACATGTGCTAGACCAACGCATCACTACCGTTGCATACACATAGGATGGCGATGCAGGGGAATATCCAGAAGCAGAACCCATGCATGCAAATGTAATACACAACAGCCCGTCATAGCACGTAACCCGCACCCATGTCGACCGTCCACCCAATCCATCTAGCAGCCTTGCGCAGCTGCACACCTACACAGTGGGTATACCCCAAATGTAGTATGAAGTATTGTCCTAGGCAGTGCCATGCGTGCAAATATGTACCCCACATGTCAACATCCCACCTCAGGTACGGATATCCAAATGGCCGCATGTGAATGTGTCGGCAGAATGCGTACATCCGCGTAATGGTACGGACCTGTCGAAACCCCATAGGTGTTCACACGCCACGGTGTCCATAACTGTACATCTGGACAAAGCAGTATGTGCAGCCACTGTACCGATGATTAGCTATGCAGACATGTCAAACACAAGACATAGGGCGGAACATCCGCCCACCAAGCAGGACACCCCAACAGGGTGCCACATGCACAGAAGGTGAAGGTGGGACATCACACGTAGATAATAGTGGTGCCGTATGGCCAAACCCCCACGGCCAATGCAAAGGATTGAATAACACATATATGCCCGGATGAATGGGTATGTCATAGCATGGGAATAGCCTAAGCTATCCAACATAATAGCCATGCGTGCCAGATACAAACTGCCAGTACACGCAGTAGGAATGCAGGAAGGCATACACGACTGTGGGAATATCACAGGACATATGGCACGTGCCAAGTGTCGACGCAGGACACAAATGTCCAGGATGGGGCCCCCTGCAAAGAGAAACACGTGCCAACCCCACCCCCCACTGACGTATCGACAGTAGAAACACAACCCAAACACACACCAACACCACCGTCCATCCCACGATAGCAACGGAGGCCAGTCAAAGGCCACCATGATGCGTGCACAAACAGGGACACGAGTAACCGGGCCGACAACCCCCCACAGACCACCGAATAATAGTATGGACATACGCATGTAATGCTGCGAAGGATGTGTGGTAGTCCTCAGTATCACAGAGGTAGGTACACAGATACACTGTAACCAACCGTGACATATGTGCACTGTACACAGCATACCTGCAGGTAATACATAGTTCAATCATGTGCCACATAAATATCCACGTCGAATGAGGACAGGGGATAGACAAAGTGTGAATGGGACAAGCGCAGAACATGGCATATGTATGATAACCGGCACCACCCACAGCATTGTATGCCAATAGCAGAAGCTATTGTAGGTTGTCCAAACACACGTGTCCGCACACGAATACCATAGCAATAACCACGCCCGGATGTGGGTAATGCTGGATATACCCACGGTAGGCGTGGTGCGATCCCGAGGCCGATGCCCGAAGGACCACACAAAGGCAACCGTGGGTAAATACAGCAGTACCCACACCCAGATGTGGGTCATTGCTAGTATGCCATATCATCTAGGAAAGAAACTATATAGTCCCAGACATAATGGCACAGCATAATGCCTGTCCGCCCACCCGCAGACATACGGCACCAGCGGTGTGGACGTACTGCGCGAGATGTCCGTTGCCAATGTCGACACTGTCTCGCTATGTGAAACAAAGTCAACATAGCGATTCAATACGAAACAGCGACGGAGAGCCCGATGTCCCCGTTGCTGTGCTGTTCAACCTGTTCCACCATGTTAAATGTGTGTAGCAGAGCGGGACTGCCCCAAAGTAAGCAACGGACATGTCCGTGGCTCAGTTAAAGCTGTCACGCAATGTTAAACCCATGTAACATAGCGAGACAGGTTATAAATACCAAGGCATAGTAATGGAAATAGGACCGGTCGACCAGACCGTGTGCAATTACTATAATACGATCTACAATGGGCACGCCGGCCAATCAGCGCGCACGGTTAGGAATAATGGGGGGGGATATGGTATCATAGACACGGACAAACCGTGCCCATGTGACTCGTCTGACATTCATACACGGTCAGGTTCAGTTCCGTACACTAGGCAGACAAGACCAACCCAAAGCACTACAGGAACACCTTGACAATCGAAGGCATGTATGCGTTGGGGCTATAAGCCCCCGTGATCCGAATATCCCTGCGGTCACGACATATGCATCCTGGGCCATGAGTGGTAGGGAATAAGGAATGTGTAACATGTAGTACCGCACTTTTCTCAGCAGGAGAATGGATGCCTGTGACGTACGTGAGTGCGGGGTGGGGTGGGGATATGTTAATGTAGCTAAGTACCATGGGTATGCATATAAATGAGATAGAACAGCTAACGTGTAGTGGTCACAGCAATCGGCAAACGTGAATGCAGTCCCGTTTGAATTACGACTATAGAACATATAAATGTGAACGTGTACGTAATGCGTCCGTGCCGCAAAGACAGTTACATGTGTAAAGGTGAAAGTGTGTTCCGCACGTCCGTCAACGGATCAGAGATATGTTGCGGAACAGTCACAACTAATACAGACCACGTAACCACACAGACCCAGTAAACATATGTAACCAGAATACGGATATGCGTAATGTGCCTCGCGTAACCCACAATTAGGAAATGCAAGTGCGCCTGTGCATGTGTGATCCGCTCACAGCAGAGAAAGTTAATGCTGTGTCCTCCACGTTAGTTATACATGTCTCAAAACTGTCAGCCTCTGAAAGTATGGAATCGGACAATGCCATGCAAAGTACCGGTACAGATAGTGAGAAACACATGCTATGTGATAAGACAAACATAGAATGTGGATAGAATAACGTGTGTGTTAGTAGTAGGGATTGATGACGGTTATGCATCTGTAACCCAACCCACTTGTCAGAAGGTGCCACCGTACGAATTGTGTTTTGTTGGCTCACACTTGTTGACCGGGCTAGGCTAGCTGGATATATGTCCAGTGTCAGCAGAGGCCCGTGGAGAAATGCTCCACACACAATAATAGCACAACATACCAAAGTACTCATATATGTAACCAAAAAAGAACAACAATAGAAAGTGTCCTGAAAGGACTGGTTACATACAGATCCCAGACGACCGAGAAATATATGGCCAGTGGAAGCACGTCACAATTACGGGATCAGGTCCCTATAGAATCAAGAAGGTCTCACATGACACACCAGCGAATTGCCAGATAGACACAGGTCAATGTAACACACAGCAAGATTAAGGGCCAACCAGCCGTACACCCTGCCAGAACCTGTAAAGTGGAAAGGTATGGTATGGTAATAGATGTGTGCACACAGGTAATCCACAGACAGTAACAAAGCAAGGTATGAAACGAGTGGTTCACATGTATATATCTACACACAACAGTCCGACGGCCCGTATATATGACACATGGATATAGATATGTCACTCGAAAACAAGATGTAAACAACTACATTTTATTTCATATCATATCTATATATTTATATACATTCATATTTATATTTAACATTGTGACTCTTATTTACATTTATATTTATATTTATACAATATGTATTTAATTGTACTTATTTATTCAATGATTTGGAATCTTAATACAACAATTATACACATTAATATACATAATTTTATTATCAACACACTACATTTTAAGGTTTACTCACAACAATTATCAATTATATTTCAATTTACTGATTGTATTTACCAATATTGTATTTATATTAACACATTGTTGTTGTATTTATGACATCACAGGCGTCACGGGTGCATGCCGAACATGTACACACTGCAGTGAACACTGTAGCTGCCATGCCAGCACCATGTCATCGGTGCAGCAGTATGCCTCACGGTCCAGCAACAGCATGTGACATATGTCAACACGTCTATATGGTGGTGTACACCCGTCATGCAGAGTACACATGTACTATCAATGATCCCACAGGTGTGATGTAGTCCGCCCATATCGGTATACATAGACAGGCGTGCTCCACACATACCATGGCCCTGACACAGATATGACACATGACTGCAGCTGTACCACAGTGAAACAACGTCCGGATATGTCATATAAGTGATTGTCTGGCTGTGTGCATGGACTGCACACAGGACACATACGAAGCCTGTGATGTACCACATGCATAACACTGGCGTACTCGGTAATACACACACGAATGGAAGGTGGACACATGTCTGTGGTATGCTCCCCCTACAGGGTGTAGCAGTGTTGACTGGGACACATACCCTTGTACAGTTTGCCTGTGACAGCTGTGATACCATACCACAGTCCATGTTCCATGTATGTCGACACACATGTCACAATGTAGCAATGCATACACACATGGCAATAGGGGATACATGTGACATGTGTACCGTGCATGGTGCAGCCATGCATGTGCAGTGTCCGATGTCCATAACACAGTTGCAACCCTCTACCACATGCATACCCATCATGGGGGCCGTCATATGGTGGCATAGTAACAGCATGTATGGCGGAATGTGTGTACATCATGTGTTTAAACACCTGTCCACATGCATGTGTGCAGGTGGTGGTCACAGGTGTGTCACACACCATCCTACCCTGCCATGTGCATACAGTCTGCTATGTCGCCGTTACATGACAGTGCCGCATACCTCG